>NW_027227610.1:0-136336 GCF_037783145.1 Equus przewalskii | reverse complement strand
CTACACTAGCACCACTTCGGGGACAAGCCGGAATCACGTGAGGGGCATGCCGGCACAGCCTCTCAGACTGAACCTTGTGCCGGACACCGCAGAATCACCTGCCGGACAGACCGGAACCACCTGCCGGACACGCCGGAACCACCGGCTCGACCCGCCGGAACGACCACTGGACATGCAAAATCACCTGCCGGCTACGCCGGAAACACTTGGCGAACACTCCGGAATCACCTGCCGGGCATGCCGGAACCACCTCTCAGATATGCCAGAACCACGTGCCAATGACCCCGGAAGCACCTGCCGAGCACGCCGGAACCACCTGCTCGACTCGCCAGAACCACCTGCCGGACATGCGAAAATCACCTGCCGGGTACGCCACAACCAGTTGGGGAAAACTTCGGAATCACCTGCCGGGCTTGCTGGAACCACCTGCCGGTCATGCCAAAATCACCTGCCAACTACGCCAGTACCACTTGGCGGACACTGTGGAAGCACCTGTCAGGCCGGCCGGAACCACATCTCAGACGTGCCAGAACCATGTGCATGAGATGCTGGAACCACATCCCGAACAGACGGAAGACACCTGCCAGACCCGTCTGAACAACCTGCCGAGCACGCCGGAGCCACCTGCACGACTCGCCAGAACCACCTACCTGACATGCCCAAATCACCAGCCGGGTATGCCAGAACCACTTGGCGGACACTCCGGAATCATCTGCCGGACATGCCGGAACCAGCTCTCAGACACACCAGAACCACGTGCCGGAGACGCCGGAAGCACCTGCCGAGCATGCCGGAGCCACCTGCTCGACTCGCCAGAAACACCTGCCGGACACGCCAAAATCACCTGCCGGGTACGCCAGAACCATCTGGCGGACACTCCGAAATCACCTGTCGCGCATGCCGGAACCACCTCTCAGACGTGCCGGAAGCACGTGCCGGACAAGCCGCAATCACCTACCGGACAGACCGGAACCACCTGCCGAGCACGCCGGAGCCACCTGTTCGACTCGCTGGAACCACCTGCCGGACAGAACAATATCAACTGCTGGCTATGCCAGAACCGCCTGGGGGACGGTCTGGAATCACCTGCGAGCCATGGCGGAACCACCTCTCAGACGTACCAGAACCACCTGCCGGAGAAGCTGGAAACACGTCCTGGACAGTCTGGAACCACCTGCCGGCCAAGCCTGAACCACCTGCCAAGCACAACGGAACAACCTGCCAGACACGCCAAAATCACCTGCGTGTTATGCCAGAACCACTTGGAGGACTCTCTGGGATGACCTGCCGGGCATGCCGGAACCACCTCTCTGACGTGCCAGAACCATGTGGCGGACAGTCCGGAATCACCTGTTGGGCATGCGCAACCACCTCTGAGACGTACCAGAACCACATGCCGTGCAGGCTGGAACCACCTACCGGACAGACCGGAATCACATTTCGGGCATGCCGGAACCACCTGTCAGATGTGCCAGAAACACGTGCCGGAGACGCCGGAAGCACCTGCCGAGCACGTCGCAACCACCTGCTCAACTCGCCTGAACCACCTGCCGGACACGCCAAAATCACCTGCCCGCTACACCAGCACCACTTCGGGGACAAGCCGGAATCACGTGAGGGGCATGCCGGCACAGCCTCTCAGACTGAACCTCGTGCCGGACACCACAGAACCACCTGCCGGACAGACCGGAACCACCTGCCGGACACGCCGGAACCACCGGCTCGACCCGCCGGAACGACCGCTGGACATGCAAACTCACCTGCCGGCTACGCCGGAAACACTTGGCGAACACTCCGGAATCACCAGCCGGGCATGCCGGAACCACCTCTCAGATATGCCAGAACCACGTGCCAATGACCCCGGAAGCACCTGCCGAGCACGCCGGAACCACCTGCTCGACTCGCCAGAACCACCTGCCAGACACGCAAAAATCACCTGCCGGCTACGCCACAACCAGTTGGGGAACACTTCGGAATCACCTGCCGGGCTTGCTGGAACCACCTGCCGGTCATGCCAAGATCACCTGCCAACTACGCCAGTACCACTTGGCGGACACTGTGGAAACACCTGTCGGGCCGGCCGGAACCACATCTCAGACGTGCCAGAACCATGTGCATGAGATGCTGGAACCACACCCCGAACAGACGGAAGACACCTGCCAGACCCGTCTGAACAACCTGCCGAGCACGCCGGAGCCACCTGCTCGACTCAACGGAACCACCTACCTGACCTGCCCAAATCACCAGCCGGGTATGCCAGAACCACTTGGCGGACACTACGGAATCATCTGCCGGACATGCCGGAACCAGCTCTCAGACACACCAGAACCACGTGCCGGAGACGCCGGAAGCACCTGCCGAGCATGCCGGAGCCAGCTGCTCGACTCGCCAGAAACTCCTGCCGGACACGCCAAAATCACCTGCCGGGTATGCCAGAACCACCTGGCGGACACTACGGAATCACCTGCGGCGCATGCCGGAGCCACCTGCTCGACTCGCCAGAAACTCCTGCCGGACACGCCAAAATCACCTGCCGGGTACGCCAGAACCACCTGGCGGATACTCCGAAATCACCTGTCTCGCATGCCGGAATCACCTCCCAGAAGTGCCGGAAGCACGTGCCGGACACGCCGGAAACACCTACCGAACAGACTGGAACCACCTGCCAAGAACGCCGGAGCCACCTGTTCGACTCGCTGGAACCACCTGCCGGACAGGCCAATATCAACTGCTGGCTATGCCAGAACCACCTGGGGGACAGTCCGGGATCACCTGCCAGCCATGGCGGAACCACCTCTCAGACGTACCAGAACCACCTGCCGGAGAAGCTGGAAACACGTCCTGGACAGACTGGAACCACGTGACGGCCATGCCTGAACCACCTGCCGAGCACGGCGGAACCACTTGCCGGACACGCCGAAATCACCTGCGGGCTACGCCAGAACCACTTGGACGACTCTCCGAAATGACCTGCCGGGCATGTTGGAACCACCTCTCAGACGTGCCAGAAGCACATGGCAGACAGTCCGGAATCACCTGTTGGGCATACGCAACCACCTCTGAGACGTACCAGAACCGCGTGCCGTGCACGCCGGAACCACCTACCGGACAGACCGGAATCAACTTTTGGGCATGCCGGAACCACCAGTCAGATGTGCCAGAAACACGTGCCGCAGACGCCGGAAGCACCTGCCGAGCACGTCGCAACCACCTGCTCAACTCGCCTGTACCACATACCGGACACGCCGAAATCACCTGCCCGCTACACCAGCACCACTTCGGGGACAAGCCGGAATCACGTGAGGGGCATGCCGGCACAGCCCCTCAGACTGAACCTCGTGCCGGACACCACAGAACCACCTGCAGGACAGACCGGAACCACCTGCCGGACACGCCGGAACCACCGGCTCGACCCGCCGGATCGACCGCTGGACATGCAAAATCACCTGCCGGCTACGCCGGAAACACTTGGCGAACACTCCGGAATCACCTGCCGGGCATGCCGGAACCACCTCTCAGATATGCCAGAACCACGTGCCAATGACCCCGGAAGCACCTGCCGAGCACGCCGGAACCACCTGCTCGACTCGCCAGAACCACCTGCCGGACACGCAAAAATCACCTTCCGGCTACGCCACAACCAGTTGGGGAACACTTTGGAATCACCTGCCGGGCTTGCTGGAACCACCTGCCGGTCATGCCAAAATCACCTGCCAACTACGCCAGTACCACTTGGCGGACACTGTGGAAACACCTGTCGGGCCGGCCGGAACCACATCTCAGACGTGCCAGAACCATGTGCATGAGATGCTGGAACCACACTCCGAACAGACGGAAAACACCTGCCAGACCCGTCTGAACAACCTGCCGAGCACGCCGGAGCCACCTGCTCGACTCGCCGGAACCACCTACCTGACATGCCCAAATCACCAGCCGGGTATGCCAGAACCACTTGGCGGACACCCCAGAATCATCTGCCGGACATGCCGGAACCAGCTCTCAGACACACCAGAACCACGTGCCGGAGTCGCCGGAAGCACCTGCCGAGCATGCCGGAGCCACCTGCTCGACTCGCCAGAAACACCTGCCGGACACGCCAAAATCACCTGCCGGGTACGCCAGAACCACCTGGCGGACACTCCGAAATCACCTGTCGCGCATGCCGGAACCACCTCTCAGACGTGCCGGAAGCACGTGCCGGACAAGCCGCAATCACCTACCGGACAGACCGGAACCACCTGCCGAGCACGCCGGAGCCACCTGTTCGACTCGCTGGAACCACCTGCCGGACAGGCCAATATTAACTGCTGGCTATGCCAGAACCACCTGGGGGACGGTCCGGAATCACCTGCCAGCCATGGCGGAACCACCTCTCAGACGTACCAGAACCACCTGCCGGAGAAGCTGGAAACACGTCCTGGACAGTCTGGAACCACCTGCCGGCCAAGCCTGAACCACCTGCCAAGCACAACGGAACAACCTGCCAGACACGCCAAAATCACCTGCGTGTTATGCCAGAACCACTTGGAGGACTCTCTGGGATGACCTGCCGGGCATGCCGGAACCACCTCTCAGACGTGCCAGAACCATGTGGCGGACAGTCCGGAATCACCTGTTGGGCATGCGCAACCACCTCTGAGACGTACCAGAACCACATGCCGTGCAGGCTGGAACCACCTACCGGACAGACCGGAATCACCTTTCGGGCATGCCGGAACCACCTGTCAGATGTGCCAGAAACACGTGCCGGAGACGCCGGAAGCACCTGCCAAGCACGTTGGAACCACCTGCTCAACTCGCCTGAACCACCTGCCGGACATGCCAAAATCACCTGCCGACTATGCCAGAACCACTTGGCGAACACTCCGGAATCACGTGCCGGGCATGCAGGAACCACCTCTCAGACATGCCAGAACCCCGTGCCAATGACCCCGGAAGCACCAGCCGAGCACGCCGGAACCACCTGCTCGACTCGCCAGAACCACCTGCCGATCACGCAAAAATCACCTGCCGGCTACGCCACAACCAGTTGGTGAACACTTTGGAATCACCTGCCAGGCTTGCTGGAACCACCTGCCAGTCATGCCAAAATCACCTGCCAACTACGCCAGAACCGCTTGGCGGACACTGCGGAAACACCTGTCGGGCCGGCTGGAACCACATCTCAGACGTGCCAGAAACGTGTTCATGAGATGCTGGAACCACACCCCGAACAGACGGATACCACCTGCCAGAACCGCCTGAACCACCTGCTGAGCACGCCGGAACCACCTGCTCGACTCACCGGGACCACCTCCCTGACACGCCAATATCACCTGCCGAGTATGCCAGAACCACTTGGCGGACACTCCGGAATCATCTGCCGGAAATGCCGGAACCAGCTCTCAGACACACCAGAACCAAGTGCCGGAGACGCCGGAAGCACCTGCCGAGCATGCCGGAGCCAGCTCCTCGACTCGCCAGAAACTCCTGCCGGACACGCCAAAATCACCTGCCGGGTATGCCAGAACCACCTGGCGGACACTACGGAATCACGTGCCGCGCATGCCGGAACCACCTCTCAGACGTGCCCGAAGCACGTGCCAGACACGCCGGAAACACCTACCGGACAGACCGGAACCACCTGCCAAGAACGCCGGAGCCACCTGTTCGACTCGTTGGAAGCACCTGCCGGAAAGGCCAATATCAACTGCTGGCTATGCCAGAACCACCTGGGGGACAGTCCGGGATCACCTGCCAGCCATGGCGGAACCACCTCTCAGACGTACCAGAACCACCTGCCGGAGAAGCTGGAAACACGTCCTGGACAGACTGGAACCACGTGACGGCCATGCCTGAACCACCTGCCGAGCACGGCGGAACCACCTGCCGGACACGCCAAAATCACCTGCGGGCTACGAAAGGACCACTTGGACGACTCTCCGAAATGACCTGCCGGGCATGTTGGAACCACCTCTCATACGTGCCAGAAGCACGTGGCGGACAGTCCGGAATCACCTGTTGGGCATACGCAACCACCTCTGAGACGTACCAGAACCACGTGCCGTGCACGCCGGAACCACCTACCGGACAGACCGGAATCAACTTTTGGGCATGCCGGAACCACCAGTCAGATGTGCCAGAAACATGTGCCGGAGACGCCGGAAGCACCTGCCGAGCACGTCGCAACCACCTGCTCAACTCGCCTGAACCACCTGCCGGACACGCCAAAATCACCTGTCCGCTACACTAGCACCACTTCGGGGACAAGCCGGAATCACGTGAGGGGCATGCCGGCACAGCCTCTCAGACTGAACCTCGTGCCGGACACCACAGAACCACCTGCCGGACAGACCGGAACCACCTGCCGGACACGCCGGAACCACCGGCTCGACCCGCCGGAACGACCACTGGACATGCAAAATCACCTGCCGGCTACGCCGGAAACACTTGGCGAACACTCCGGAATCACCTGCCGGGCATGCCGGAACCACCTCTCAGATATGCCAGAAACACGTGCCAATGACCCCGGAAGCACCTGCCGAGCACGCCGGAACCACCTGCTCGACTCGCCAGAACCACCTGCCGGACATGCGAAAATCACCTGCCGGCTACGCCACAACCAGTTGGGGAACACTTCGGAATCACCTGCCGGGCTTGCTGGAACCACCTGCCGGTCATGCCAAAATCACCTGCCAACTACGCCAGTACCACTTGGCGGACACTGTGGAAACACCTGTCGGGCCGGCCGAAACCACATCTCAGACGTGCCAGAACCATGTGCGTGAGATGCTGGAACCACACCCCGAACAGACGGAAGACACCTGCCAGACCCGTCTGAACAACCTGCCGAGCACGCCGGAGCCACCTGCTCGACTCGCCGGAACCACCTACCTGACATGCCCAAATCACCAGCCGGGTATGCCAGAACCACTTGGCGGACACTCCGGAATCATCTGCCAGACATGCCGGAACCAGCTCTCAAACACACCAGAACCACGTGCCGGAGACGCCGGAAGCACCTGCCGAGCATGCCGGAGCCACCTGCTCGACTCGCCAGAAACACCAGCCGGACACGCCAAAATCACCTGCCGGGTACGCCAGAACCACCTGGCGGACACTCCGAAATCACCTGTCGCGCATGCCGGAGCCACCTCTCAGACGTGCCGGAAGCACGTGCCGGACAAGCCGCAATCACCTACCGGACAGACCGGAACCACCTGCCGAGCACGCCGGAGCCACCTGTTCGACTCACTGGAACCACCTGCCGGACAGGCCAATATTAACTGCTGGCTATGCCAGAACCACCTGGGGGACGGTCCGGAATCACCTGCCAGCCATGGCGGAACCACCTCTCAGACGTACCAGAACCACCTGCCGGAGAAGCTGGAAACACGTCCTGGACAGTCTGGAACCACCTGCCGGCCAAGCCTGAACCACCTGCCAAGCACAACGGAACAACCTGCCAGACACGCCAAAATCACCTGCCCGCTACACCAGCACCACTTCGGGTACAAGCCGGAATCACGTGAGGGGCATGCCGGCACAGCCTCTCAGACTGAACCTCGTGCCGGACACCACAGAACCACCTGCCGGACAGACCGGAACCACCTGCCGGACACGCCGGAACCACCGGCTCGACCCGCCGGAACGACAGCTGGACATGCAAAATCACCTGCCGGCTACGCCGGAAACACTTGGCGAACACTCCGGAATCACCTGCCGGGCATGCCGGAACCACCTCTCAGATATGCCAGAACCACGTGCCAATGACCCCGGAAGCACCTGCCGAGCACGCCGGAACCACCTGCTCGACTCGCCAGAACCACCTGCCGGACATGCGAAAATCACCTGCCGGCTACGCCACAACCAGTTGGGGAACACTTCGGAATCACCTGCCGGGCTTGCTGGAACCACCTGCCGGTCATGCCAAAATCACCTGCCAACTACGCCAGTACCACTTGGCGGACACTGTGGAAACACCTGTCGGGCCGGCCGGAACCACATCTCAGACGTGCCAGAACCATGTGCATGAGATGCTGGAACCACACCCCGAACAGACGGAAGACACCTGCCAGACCCTTCTGAACAACCTGCCGAGCACGCCGGAGCCACCTGCTCGACTCGCCGGAACCACCTACCTGACATGCCCAAATCACCAGCCGGGTATGCCAGAACCACTTGGCGGACACTCCGGAATCATCTGCCGGACATGCCGGAACCAGCTCTCAGACACACCAGAACCACGTGCCGGAGACGCCGGAAGCACCTGCCGAGCATGCCGGAGCCACCTGCTCGACTCGCCAGAAACACCTGCCGGACACGCCAAAATCACCTGCCGGGTACGCCAGAACCACCTGGCGGACACTCCGAAATCACCTGTCGCGCATGCCGGAACTACCTCTCAGACGTGCCGGAAGCACGTGCCGGACAAGCCGCAATCACCTACCGGACAGACCGGAACCACCTGCCGAGCACGCCGGAGCCACCTGTTCGACTCGCTGGAACCACCTGCCGGACAGGCCAATATTAACTGCTGGCAATGCCAGAACCACCTGGGGGACGGTCCGGAATCACCTGCCAGCCATGGCGGAACCACCTCTCAGACGTACCAGAACCACCTGCCGGAGAAGCTGGAAACACGTCCTGGACAGTCTGGAACCACCTGCCGGCCAAGCCTGAACCACCTGCCAAGCACAACGGAACAACCTGCCAGACACGCCAAAATCACCTGCGTGTTATGCCAGAACCACTTGGAGGACTCTATGGGATGACCTGCCGGGCATGCCGGAACCACCTCTCAGACGTGCCAGAACCATGTGGCGGACAGTCCGGAATCACCTGTTGGGCATGCGCAACCACCTCTGAGACGTACCAGAACCACATGCCGTGCAGGCTGGAACCACCTACCGGACAGACCGGAATCACCTTTCGGGCATGCCGGAACCACCTGTCAGATGTGCCAGAAACACGTGCCGGAGACGCCGGAAGCACCTGCCAAGCACGTCGCAACCACCTGCTCAACTCGCCTGAACCACCTGCCGCACACGCCAAAATCACCTGCCCGCTACACTAGCACCACTTCGGGGACAAGCCGGAATCACGTGAGGGGCATGCCGGCACAGCCTCTCAGACTGAACCTCGTGCCGGACACCACAGAACCACCTGCCGGACAGACCGGAACCACCTGCCGGACACGCCGGAACCACCGGCTCGACCCGCCGGAACGACCGCTGGACATGCAAAATCACCTGCCGGCTACGCCGGAAACACTTGGCGAACACTCCGGAATCACCTGCCGGGCATGCCGGAACCACCTCTCAGATATGCCAGAACCACGTGCCAATGACCCCGGAAGCACCTGCCGAGCACGCCGGAACCACCTGCTCGACTCGCCAGAACCACCTGCCGGACATGCGAAAATCACCTGCCGGCTACGCCACAACCAGTTGGGGAACACTTCGGAATCACCTGCCGGGCTTGCTGGAACCACCTGCCGGTCATGCCAAAATCACCTGCCAACTACGCCAGTACCACTTGGCGGACACTGTGGAAACACCTGTCGGGCCGGCCGGAACCACATCTCAGACGTGCCAGAACCATGTGCATGAGATGCTGGAACCGCACCCCAAACAGACGGAAGACACCTGCCAGACCCGTCTGAACAACCTGCCGAGCACGCCGGAGCCACCTGCTCGACTCGCCGGAACCACCTACCTGACATGCCACAATCACCAGCCGGGTATGCCAGAACCACTTGGCGGACACTCCGGAATCATCTGCCGGACATGCCGGAACCAGCTCTCAGACACACCAGAACCACGTGCCGGAGACGCCGGAAGCACATGCCGAGCATGCCGAAGCCAGCTGCTCGACTCGCCAGAAACTCCTGCCGGACACGCCAAAATCACCTGCCGGGTATGCCAGAACCACCTGTCGGACACTACGGAATCACCTGCCGCGCATGCCGGAGCCACCTGCTCGACTCGCCTGAAACACCTGCCGGACACGCCAAAATCACCTGACGAGTATGCCAGAACCACCTGGCGGACACTACGGAATCACCTGCCGCGCATGCCGGAACCACCTCTCAGACGTGCCGGAAGCACGTGCCAGACACGCCTGAAACACCTACCGGACAGACCGGCACCACCTGCCGAGCACGCCGGAGCCACCTGTTCGACTCGCTGGAACCACCTGCCGGACAGGCCAATATCAACTGCTGGCTATGCCAGAACCACCTGGGGGACAGTCCGGGATCACCTGCCAGCCATGGCGGAACCACCTCTCAGACGTACCAGAACCACCTGCCGGAGAAGCTGGAAACACGTCCTGGACAGACTGGAACCACGTGACGGCCATGCCTGAACCACCTGCCGAGCACGGCGGAACCACCTGCCGGACACGCCAAAATCACCTGCGGGCTACGCCAGGACCACTTGGACGAATCCCCGAAATGACCTGCCGGGCATGTTGGAACCACCTCTCAGACGTGCCAGAAGCACGTGGCGGACAGTCCGGAATCACCTGTTGGGCATACGCAACCACCTCTGAGACGTACCAGAACCACGTGCCGTGCACGCCGGAACCACCTACCGGACAGACCAGAATCAACTTTTGGGCATGCCGGAACCACCAGTCAGATGTGCCAGAAACACGTGCTGGAGACGCCGGAAGCACCTGCCGAGCACGTCGCAACCACCTGCTCAACTCGCCTGAACCACCTGCCGCACACGCCAAAATCACCTGCCCGCTACACCAGCACCACTTCGGGGACAAGCCGGAATCACGTGAGGGGCATGCCGGCACAGCCTCTCAGACTGAACCTCGTGCCGGACACCACAGAACCACCTGCCGGACAGACCGGAAACACCTGCCGGACACGCCGGAACCACAGGCTCAACCCGCCGGAATGACAGCTGGACATGGAAAATCACCTGCCGGCTACGCCGGAAACACTTGGCGAACACTCCGGAATCACCTGCCGGGCATGCCGGAACCACCTCTCAGATATGCCAGAACCACGTGCCAATGACCCCGGAAGCACCAGCCGAGAATGCCGGAACCACCTGCTCGACTCGCCAGAACCACCTGCCGGACACGCAAAAATCACCTGCTGGCTACGCCACAACCAGTTGGTGAACACTTTGGAATCACATGCCAGGCTTGCTGGAACCACCTGCCAGTCATGCCAAAATCACCTGCCAACTACGCCAGAACCGCTTGGCGGACACTGCGGAAACACCTGTCGGGCCGGCTGGAACCACATCTCAGACGTGCCAGAAACGTGTACATGAGATGCTGGAACCACACCCCGAACAGAAGGAAAACACCTGCCAGACCCGTCTGAACAACCTGCCGAGCACGCCGGAGCCACCTGCTCGACTCGCCGGAACCACCTACCTGACATGCCACAATCACCAGCCGGGTATGCCAGAACCACTTGGCGGACACTCCGGAATCATCTGCCGGACATGCCGGAACCAGCTCTCAGACACACCAGAACCACGTGCCGGAGACGCCGGAAGCACATGCCGAGCATGCCGAAGCCAGCTGCTCGACTCGCCAGAAACTCCTGCCGGACACGCCAAAATCACCTGCCGGGTATGCCAGAATCACCTGTCGGACACTACGGAATCACCTGCCGCGCATGCCGGAGCCACCTGCTCGACTCGCCTGAAACACCTGCCGGACACGCTGGAACCACCTACCGGACAGACCGGAATCAACTTTTGGGCATGCCGGAACCACCAGTCAGATGTGCCAGAAACACGTGCCGGAGACGCCGGAAGCACCTGCCGAGCACGTCGCAACCACCTGCTCAACTCGCCTGAACCACCTGCCGGACACGCCAAAATCACCTGCCCGCTACACCAGCACCACTTCGGGTACAAGCTGGAATCACGTGAGGGGCATGCCGGCACAGCCTCTCAGACTGAACCTCGTGCCGGACACCACAGAACCACCTGCCGGACAGACCGGAACCACCTGCCGGACACGCCGGAACCACTGGCTCGACCCGCCGGAACGACTGCTGGACATGCAATATCACCTGCTGGCTACGCCGGAAACACTTGGCGAACACTCCGGAATCACCTGCCGGGCATGCCGGAACCACCTCTCACATATGCCAGAACCACGTGCCAATGACCCCGGAAGCACCTGCCGAGCACGCCGGAACCACCTGCTCGACTCACCGGTACCACGTCCCTGACACGCCAAAATCACCTGCTGGGTATGCCAGAAGCACTTGGCGGACACTCCGGAATCATCTGCCGGACATGCCGGAACCAGCTCTCAGACACACCAGAACCAAGTGCCGGAGACGCCGGAAGCACCTGCCGAGCATGCCGGAGCCACCTGCTCGACTCGCCAGAAACACCTGCCGGACACGACAAAATCACCTGCCGGGTAGGCCAGAACCACATGGCGGACACTACGGAATCACCTGCCGCGCATGCCGGAAGCACGTGCCAGACACGCCGCAGACACCTACCGGACAGAACGGAACCACCTGCCAAGATCGCCGGAGCCACCTTTTCGACTCGCTGGAACCACCTGCCGGACAGGCCAATATCAACTGCTGGCTATGCCAGAACCACCTGGGGGACAGTCCGGGATCACCTGCCAGCCATGGCGGAACCACCTCTCAGACGTACCAGAACCACCTGCCGGAGAAGCTGGAAACACGTCCTGGACAGACTGGAACCACGTGACGGCCATGCCTGAACCACCTGCCGAGCACGGCGGAACCACCTGCCGGACACGCCAAAATCACCTGCGGGCTACGCCAGAACCACTTGGACGACTCTCCGAAATGACCTGCCGGGCATGTTGGAACCACCTCTCAGACGTGCCAGAAGCACGTGGCGGACAGTCCGGAATCACCTGTTGGGCATACGCAACCACCTCTGACACGTACCAGAACCACGTGCCGTGCACGCCGGAACCACCTACCGGACAGACCGGAATCAACTTTTGGGCATGCCGGAACCACCTGTCAGATGTGCCAGAAACACGTGCCGGAGACGCCGGAAGCACCTGCCGAGCACGTCGCAACCACCTGCTCAACTCGCCTGAACCACCTGCCGGACACGCCAAAATCACCTGCCCGCTACACCAGCACCACTTCGGGGACAAGCCGGAATCACGTGAGGGGCATGCCGGCACAGCCTCTCAGACTGAACCTCGTGCCGGACACCACAGAACCACCTGCCGGACAGACCGGAACCACCTGCCGGACACGCAGGAACCACCGGCTCGACCCGCCGGAACGACCACTGGACATGCAAAATCACCTGCCGGCTACGCCGGAAACACTTGGCGAACACTCCGGAATCACCTGCTGGGCATGCCGGAACCACCTCTCAGATATGCCAGAACCACGTGCCAATGACCCCGGAAGCACCTGCCGAGCACGCCGGAACCACCTGCTCGACTCGCCAGAACCACCTGCCGGACATGCGAAAATCACCTGCCGGCTACGCCACAGCCTGTTGGGGAACACTTCGGAATCACCTGCCGGGCTTGCTGGAACCACCTGCCGGTCATGCCAAAATCACCTGCCAACTACGCCAGTACCACTTGGCGGACACTGTGGAAACACCTGTCGGGCCGGCCGGAACCACATCTCAGACGTGCCAGAACCATGTGCATGAGATGCTGGAACCACACCCCGAACAGACGGAAGTCACCTGCCAGACCCGTCTGAACAACCTGCCGAGCACGCCGGAGCCACCTGCTCGACTCGCCGGAACCACCTACCTGACATGCCCAAATCACCAGCCGGGTATGCCAGAACCACTTGGCGGACACTCCGGAATCATCTGCCGGACATGCCGGAACCAGCGCTCAGACGTGCCGGAAGCACGTGCAGGACACGCCGGAATCACCTACTGGACAGACCGGAACCACCTGCCGAGCACGCCGGAGCCACCTGCTCGACTCGCCAGAAACTCCTGCCGGACACGCCAAAATCACCTGCCGGGTATGCCAGAACCACCTGTCGGACACTACGGAATCACCTGCCGCGCATGCCGGAGCCACCTGCTCGACTCGCCTGAAACACCTGCCGGACACGCCAAAATCACCTGCCGACTATGCCAGAACCACTTGGCGAACACTCCGGAATCACTTGCCGGGCATGCAGGAACCACCTCTCAGACATGCCAGAACCCCGTGCCAATGACCCCGGAAGCACAGCTGAGCACTCCGGAACCACCTGCTCGACTCGCCAGAACCACCTGCCGATCACGCAAAAATCACCTGCCGGCTACGCCACAACGAGTTGGTGAACACTTTGGAATCACCTGCCAGGCTTGCTGGAACCACCTGCCAGTCATGCCAAAATCACCTGCCAACTACGCCTGAACCGCTTGGCGGACACTGCGGAAACACCTGTCGGGCCGGCTGGAACCACATCTCAGACGTGCCAGAAACGTGTTCATGAGATGCTGGTACCACACCCTGAACAGACGGATACCACCTGCCAGGACCGCCTGAACCACCTGCTGAGCACGCCGGAACCACCTGCTCGACTCACCGGTACCACCTCCCTGACACGCCAAAATCACCTGCTGGGTATGCCAGAACCACTTGGCGGACACTCCGGAATAATCTGCCGGACATGCCAGAACCAGCTCTCAGACACACCAGAACCAAGTGCCGGAGACGCCGGAAGCACCTGCCAAGCATGCCGGAGCCACCTGCTCGACTCGCCAGAAACACCTGCCGGACACGCCAAAATCACCTGCCGGGTATGCCAGAACCACCAGGCGTACACTACGGAATCACCTGCCACGCATGCCGGAACCACCTCTCAGACGTGCTGGAAGCACGTGCCAGACACGCCGGAAACACCTACCGGACAGACCGGAACCACCTGCCAAGAACGCCGGAGCCACCTGTTCGACTCGCTGGAACCACCTGCCGGACAGGCCAATATCAACTGCTGGCTATGCCAGAACCACCTGGGGGACAGTCCGGGATCACCTGCCAGCCATGGCGGAACCACCTCTCAGACGTACCAGAACCACCTGCCGGAGAAGCTGGAAACACGTCCTGGACAGACTGGAACCACGTGACGGCCATGCCTGAACCACCTGCCTAGCACGGCGGAACCACCTGCCGGACACGCCAAAATCATCTGCGGGCTACGCCAGAACCACTTGGACGACTCTCCGAAATGACCTGCCGGGCATGTTGGAACCACCTCTCAGACGTGCCAGAAGCACGTGGCGGACAGTCCGGAATCACCTGTTGGGCATGCGCAACCACCTCTGAGACGTACCAGAACCACGTGCCGTGCACGCCGGAACCACCTACCGGATAGACCGGAATCAACTTTTGGGCATCCCGGAACCACCAGTCAGATGTGCCAGAAACACGTGCCGGAGACGCCGGAAGCACCTGACGAGCACGTCGCAACCACCTGCTCAACTCGCCTGAACCACCTGCCGGACACGCCAAAATCACCTGCCCGCTACACCAGCACCACTTCGGGGACAAGCCGGAATCACGTGAGGGGCATGCTGGCACAGCCTCTCAGACTGAACCTCGTGCCGGACACCACAAAACCACCTGCCGGAAAGACCGGAACCACCTGCCGGACACGCCGGTACCACCGGCTGGACCCGCCGGAACGACCGCTGGACATCAAAATCACCTGCTGGCTACGCCAGAAACACTTGGCGAACACTCCGGAATCACCTGCCGGGCATGCCGGAACCACCTCTCAGATATGCCAGAACCACGTGCCAATGACCCCGGAAGCACCTGCCGAGCACGCCGGAACCACCTGCTCGACTCGCCAGAACCACCTGCCGATCACCCAAAAATCACCTGCCGGCTACGCCACAACCGGTGGGGGAACACTTCGGAATCACCTGCCGGGATTGCTGGAACCCCCTGCCGGTCATGCCAAAATCACCTGCCAACTACGCCAGTACCACTTGGCGGACACTGTGGAAACACCTGTCGGGCCGGCCGGAACCACATCTCAGACGTGCCAGAGCCATGTGCATGAGATGCTAGAACCACACCCCGAACAGACGGAAAACACCTGCCAGACCCGTCTGAACAACCTGACGAGCACGCCGGAGCCACCGGCTCGACTCGCCGGAACCACCTACCTGACATGCCCAAATCACCAGCCGGGTATGCCAGAACCACTTGGCGGACACTCCGGAATCATCTGCCGGACACGCCGGAACCAGCTCTCAGACACACCAGAACCACGTGCCGGAGAAGCCGGAAGCACCTGCCGAGCATGCCGGAGCCACCTGCTCGACTCGCCAGAAACACCTGCCGGACACGCCAAAATCACCTGCCGGGTACGCCAGAACCACCTGGCGGACACTCCGAAATCACCTGTCGCGCATGCCGGAGCCACCTCTCAGACGTGCCGGAAGCACGTGCCGGACACGCCGGAATCACCTACCGGACAGACCGGAACCACCTGCCGAGCACGCTGGAGCCACCTGTTCGACTCGCTGGAACCACCTGCCGGACAGGCCAATATTAACTGCTGGCTATGCCAGAACCACCTGGGGGACGGTCCGGAATCACCTACCAGCCATGGCGGAACCACCTCTCATACGTAGCAGAACCACCTGCCGGAGAAGCTTGAAACACGTCCTGGACAGTCTGGAACCACCTGCCGGCCAAGCCTGAACCACCTGCCAAGCACAACGGAACAACCTGCCAGACACGCCAAAATCACCTGCGTGTTATGCCAGAACCACTTGGAGGACTCTCTGGGATGACCTGCCGGGCATGCCGGAACCACCTCTCAGACGTGCCAGAACCATGTGGCTGACAGTCCGGAATCACCTGTTGGGCATGCGCAACCACCTCTGAGACGTACCAGAACCACATGCCGTGCAGGCTGGAACCACCTACCGGACAGACCGGAATCACCTTTCGGGCATGCCGGAACCACCTGTCAGATGTGCCAGAAACACGTGCCGGAGACGCCGGAAGCACCTGCCAAGCACGTTGGAACCACCTGCTCAACTCGCCTGAACCACCTGCCGGACATGCCAAAATCACCTGCCGACTATGCCAGAACCACTTGGCGAACACTCCGGAATCACTTGCCGGGCATGCAGGAACCACCTCTCAGACATGCCAGAACCCCGTGCCAATGACCCCGGAAGCACAGCGGAGCACTCCGGAACCACCTGCTCGACTCGCCAGAACCACCTGCCGATCACGCAAAAATCACCTGCCGGCTACGCCACAACCGGTGGGGGAACACTTCGGAATCACCTGCCGGGCTTGCTGGAACCACCTGCCGGTCATGCCAAAATCACCTGCCAACTACGCCAGTACCACTTGGCGGACACTGTGGAAACACCTGTCGGGCCGGCCAGAACCACATCTCAGACGTGCCAGAGCCATGTGCATGAGATGCTGGAACCACACCCCGAACAGACGGAAAACACCTGCCAGACCCGTCTGATCAACCTGCCGAGCACGCCGGAGCCACCTGCTCGACTCGCCGGAACCACCTACCTGACATGCCCAAATCACCAGCCGGGTATGCCAGAACCACTTGGCGGACACTCCGGAATCATCTGCCGGACACGCCGGAACCAGCTCTCAGACACACCAGAACCACGTGCCGGAGAAGCCGGAAGCACCTGCCGAGCATGCCGGAGCCACCTGCTCGACTCGCCAGAAACACCTGCCGATCACGCAAAAATCACCTGCCGGCTACGCCACAACCAGTTGGTGAACACTTTGGAATCACCTGCCAGGCTTGCTGGAACCACCTGCCAGTCATGCCAAAATCACCTGCCAACTACGCCAGAACCGCTTGGCGGACACTGTGGAAACACCTGTCGGGCCGGCTGGAACCACATCTCAGACGTGCCAGAAACGTGTTCATGAGATGCTGGAACCACACCCCGAACAGATGGATACCACCTGCCAGAACCGCCTGAACCAGCTGCTGAGCACGCCGGAACCATCTGCTCGACTCACCGGTACCACCTCCCTGACACGCCAAAATCACCTGCTGGGTATGCCAGAACCAATTGGCGGACACTCCGGAATCATCTGCCGGACATGCCGGAACCAGCTCTCAGACACACCAGAACCAAGTGCCGGAGACGCCGGAAGCACCTGCCGAGTATGCCGGAGCCACCTGCTCGACTCGCCAGAAACACCTGCCGGACACGCCAAAATCACCTGCCGGGTATGCCAGAACCACCTGGCGGACACTACGGAATCACCTGCCGCGCATGCCGGAACCACCTCTCAGACGTGCCGGAAGCACGTGCCAGACACGCCGGAAACACCTACCGGACAGACCGGAACCACCTGCCAAGAACGCCGGAGCCACCTGTTCGACTCGCTGGAACCACCTGCCGGACAGGCCAATATCAACTGCTGGCTATGCCAGAACCACCTGGGGGACAGTCCGGGATCACCTGCCAGCCATGGCGGAACCACCTCTCAGACATACCAGAACCACCTGCCGGAGAAGCTGGAAACACGTCCTGGACAGACTGGAACCACGTGACGGCCATGCCTGAACCACCTGCCGAGCACGGCGGAACCACCTGCCGGACACGCCAAAATCACCTGCGGGCTACGCCAGAACCACTTGGACGACTCTCCGAAATGACCTGCCGGGCATGTTGGAACCACCTCTCAGACGGGCCAGAAGCACGTGGCGGAGAGTCCGGAATCACCTGTTGGGAATACGCAACCACCTCTGAGACGTACCAGAACCACGTGCCGTGCACGCCGGAACCACCTACCGGACAGACCGGAATCAACTTTTGGGCATGCCGGAACCACCAGTCAGATGTGCCAGAAACACGTGCCGGAGACGCCGGAAGCACCTGCCGAGCACGTCGCAACCACCTGCTCAACTCGCCTGAACCACCTGCCGGACACGCAAAAATCACCTGCCCGCTACACCAGCACCATTTCGGGGACAAGCCAGAATCACGTGAGGGGCATGCCGGCACAGCCTCTCAGACTGAAACTCGTGCCGGACACCACAGAACCACCTGCCGGACAGACCGGAACCACCTGCCGGACACGCCGGAACCACCGGCTCGACCCGCCGGAACGACCGCTGGACATCAAAATCACCTGCCGGCCACGCCGGAAACACTTGGCGAACACTCCGGAATCACCTGCCGGGCATGCCGGAACCACCTCTCAGATATGCCAGAACCACGTGCCAATGACCCCGGAAGCACCTGCCGAGCACGCCGGAACCACCTGCTCGACTCGCCACAACCACCTGCCGGACACGCAAAAATCACCTGCCGGCTACGCCACAACCGGTGGGGGAACACTTCGGAATCACCTGCCGGGCTTGCTCGAACCACCTGTCGGTCATGCCAAAAACACCTGCCAACTACGCCAGTACCACTTGGCGGACACTGTGGAAACACCTGTCGGGCCGGCCAGAACCACATCTCAGACGTGCCAGAGCCATGTGCATGAGATGCTGGAACCACACCCCGAACAGACGGAAAACACCTGCCAGACCCGTCTGAACAACCTGCCGAGCACGCCGGAGTCACCTGCTCGACTCGCCGGAAACACCTACCTGACATGCCCAAATCACCAGCCGGGTATGCCAGAACCACTTGGCGGACACTCCGGAATCATCTGCCGGACACGCCGGAACCAGCTCTCAGACACACCAGAACCACGTGCGGTGCACGCCGGAACCGCCTACCCGACAGACCGCAATCAGCATTTGGGCATGCCGGAACCACCAGTCAGATGTGCCAGAACCACGTGCCGGAGACGCCGGAAGCACCTGCCGAGCATGCCGGAGCCACCTGCTCGACTCGCCAGAAACACCTGCCGGACACGCCAAAATCACCTGCCGGGTACGCCAGAACCACCTGGCGGACACTCCGAAATCACCTGTCGCGCATGCCGGAACCACCTCTCAGACGTGCCGGAAGCACGTGCCGGACACGCCGGAATCACCTACCGGACAGACCGGAACCACCTGCCGAGCACGCCGGAGCCACCTGTTCGACTCGCTGGAACCACCTGCCGGACAGGCCAATATTAACTGCTGGCTATGCCAGAACCACCTGGGGGACGGTCCGGAATCACCTGCCAGCCATGGCGGAACCACCTCTCAGATGTAGCAGAACCACCTGCCGGAGAAGCTGGAAACACGTCCTGGACAGTCTGGAACCACCTGCCGGCCAAGCCTGAACCACCTGCCAAGCACAACGGAACAACCTGCCAGACACGCCAAAATCACCTGCGTGTTATGCAAGAAACACTTGGAGGACTCTCTGGGATGACCTGCCGGGCATGCCGGAACCACCTCTCTGACGTGCCAGAACCATGTGGCGGACAGTCCGGAATCACCTGTTGGGCATGCGCAACCACCTCTGAGACGTACCAGAACCACATGCCGTGCAGGCTGGAACCACCTACCGGACAGACCGGAATCACCTTTCGGGCATGCCGGAACCACCTGTCAGATGTGCCAGAAACACGTGCCGGAGACGCCGGAAGCACCTGCCAAGCACGTTGGAACCACCTGCTCAACTCGCCTGAACCACCTGCCGGACATGCCAAAATCACCTGCCGACTATGCCAGAACCACTTGGCGAACACTCCGGAATCACTTGCCGGGCATGCAGGAACCACCTCTCAGACATGCCAGAACCCCGTTCCAATGACGCCGGAAGCACCAGCCGAGCACGCCGGAACCACCTGCTCGACTCGCCAGAACCACCTGCCGATCACGCAAAAATCACCTGCCGGCTACGCCACAACCAGTTGGTGAACACTTTGGAATCACCTGCCAGGCTTGCTGGAACCACCTGCCAGTCATGCCAAAATCACCTGCCAACTACGCCAGAACCGCTTGGCGGACACTGCGGAAACACCTGTCGGGCCGGCTGGAACCACATCTCAGACGTGCCAGAAACGTGTTCATGAGATGCTGGAACCACACCCCGAACAGATGGATACAACCTGCCAGAACCGCCTGAACCACCTGCTGAGCACGCCGGAACCACCTGCTCGACTCACCGGTACCACCTGCCTGACACGCCAAAATCACGTGCTGGGTATGCCAGAACCACTTGGCGGACACTCCGGAATCATCTGCCGGACATGCCGGAACCAGCTCTCAGACACACCAGAACCAAGTGCCGGAGACGCCGGAAGCACCTGCCGAGCATGCCGGAGCCACCTGCTCGACTCGCCAGAAACACCTGCCTGACACGCCAAAATCACCTGCCGGGTATGCCAGAACCACCTGGCGGACACTACGGAATCACCTGCCGCGCATGCCGGAACCACCTCTCAGACGTGCCGGAAGCACGTGCCAGACACGCCGGAAATACCTACCGGACAGACCGGAACCACCTGCCAAGAACGCCGGAGCCACCTGTTCGACTCGCTGGAACCACCTGCCGGACAGGGCAATATCAACTGCTGGCTATGCCAGAACCACCTGGGGGACTGTCCGGGATCACCTGCCAGCCATGGCGGAACCACCTCTCAGACGTACCAGAACCACCTGCCGGAGAAGCTGGAAACACGTCCTGGACAGACTGGAACCACGTGACGGCCATGCCTGAACCACCTGCCGAGCACGGCGGAACCACCTGCCGGACACGCCAAAATCACCTGCGGGCTACGCCAGAACCACTTGGACGACTCTCCGAAATGACCTGCCGGGCATGTTGGAACCACCTCTCAGACGTGCCAGAAGCACGTGGCGGACAGTCCGGAATCACCTGTTGGGCATGCGCAACCACCTCTGAGACGTACCAGAACCACGTGCCGTGCAGGCTGGAACCACCTACCGGAAAGACCGGAATCACCTTTCGGGCATGCCGGAACCACCTGTCAGATGTGCCAGAAACACGTGCCGAAGACGACGGAAGCACCTGCCGAGCACATTGGAACCACCTGCTCAACACGCCTGAACCTCCTGCCAGACACGACAAAATCACCTGCCCGCTACACTAGCACCACTTCGGGGACAAGCCGGAATCACGTGAGGGGCATGCCGGCACAGCCCCTCAGACTGAACCTCGTGCCGGCCACCACAGAACCACCTGCCGGACAGACCGGAACCACCTGCCTGACACGCCGGAACCACCAGCTACACCCACCGGAACGACCGCTGGACATGCAAAATCACCTGCCGGCTACGCCGGAAACACTTGGCGAACACTCCGGAATCACCTGCCGGGCATGCCGGAACCACCTCTCAGATATGCCAGAACCACGTGCCAATGACCCCGGAAGCACCTGCCGAGCACGCCGGAACCACCTGCTCGACTCGCCAGAACCACCTGCCGGAAACGCAAAAATCACCTGCCGGCTACGCCACAACCGGTGGGGGTACACTTCGGAATCACCTGCCGGGCTTGCTGGAACCACCTGCCGGTCATGCCAAAATCACCTGCCAACTACGCCAGTACCACTTGGCGGACACTGTGGAAACACCTGTCGGGCCGGCCGGAACCACATCTCAGACGTGCCAGAGCCATGTGCATGAGATGCTGGAACCACACCCCGAACAGACGGAAAACACCTGCCAGACCCGTCTGAACAACCTGCCGAGCACGCCGGAGCCACCTGCTCGACTCGCCGGAACCACCTACCTGACATGCCCAAATCACCAGCCGGGTATGCCAGAACCACTAGGCGGACACTCCAAAACCACCTGTCGCGCATGCCGGAACCACCTCTCAGACGTGCCGGAAGCAGGTGCCGGACACGCCGGAATCACCTACCGGACAGACCGGAACCACCTGCCGAGCACGCCGGAGCCACCTGTTCGACTCGCTGGAACCACCTGCCGGACAGGCCAATATCAACTGCTGGCTATGACAGAACCACCTGGGGTACGGTCTGGAATCACCTGCCAGCCATGGCGGAACCACCTCTCAGAAGTACCAGAACCACCTGCCGGAGAAGCTGGAAACACGTCCTGGACAGTCTGGAACCACCTGCCGGCCAAGCCTGAACCACCTGCCAAGCACAACGGAACAACCTGCCAGACACGCCAAAATCACCTGCGTGTTATGCCAGAACCACTTGGAGGACTCTCTGGGATGACCTGCCGGGCATGCCGGAACCACCTCTCAGACGTGCCAGAACCATGTGGCGGACAGTCCGGAATGACCTGTTGGGCATGCGCAACCACGTCTGAGACGTACCAGAACCACATGCCGTGCAGGCTGGAACCACCTACCGGACAGACCGGAATCACCTTTCGGGCATGCCGGAACCACCTGTCAGATGTGCCAGAAACACGTGCCGGAGACCCCGGAAGCACCTGCCAAGCACGTTGGAACCACCTGCTCAACTCGCCTGAACCACCTGCCGGACATGCCAAAATCACCTGCCGACTATGCCAGAACCACTTGGCGAACACTCCGGAATCACTTGCCGGGCATGCAGGAACCACCTCTCAGACATGCCAGAACCCCGTGCCAATGATCCCGGAAGCACAGCTGAGCACTCCGGAACCACCTGCTCGACTCACCGGTACCACCTCCCTGACACGCCAAAATCACCTGCTGGGTATGCCAGAACCACTTGGCGGACACTCCGGAATCATCTGCCGGACATGCCGGAACCAGCTCTCAGACACACCAGAACCAAGTGCCGGAGACGCCGGAAGCACCTGCCGAGCATGCCGGAGCCACCTGCTCGACTCGCCAGAAACACCTGCCGGACACGCCAAAATCATCTGCCGGGTATGCCATAACCACCAGGCGGACACTACGGAATCACCTGCCGCGCATGCCGGAACCACCTCTCAGACGTGCCGGAAGCACGTGCCAGACACGCCGGAAACACCTACCGGACAGACCGGAACCACCTGCCAAGAACGCCGGAGCCACCTGTTCGACTCGCTGGAACCACCTGCCGGACAGGCCAATATCAACGGCTGGCTATGCCAGAACCACCTGGGGGACGGTCCGGAATCGCCTGCCAGCCATGGCGGAACCACCTCTCAGACGTACCAGAACCACCTGCCGGAGAAGCTGGAAACACGTCCTGGACAGACTGGAACCACGTGACGGCCATGCCTGAACCACCTGCCTAGCACGGCGGAACCACCTGCCGGACACGCCGAAATCATCTGCGGGCTACGCCAGAACCACTTGGACGACTATCCGAAATGACCTGCCGGGCATGTTGGAACCACCTCTCAGACGTGCCAGAAGCACGTGGCGGACAGTCCGGAATCACCTGTTGGGCATGCGCAACCACCTCTGAGACGTACCAGAACCACGTGCCGTGCACGCCGGAACCACCTACCGGACAGACCGGAATCAACTTTTGGGCATGCCGGAACCACCAGTCAGATGTGCCAGAAACCCGTGCCGGAGACGCCGGAAGCACCTGACGAGCACGTCGCAACCACCTGCTCAACTCGCCTGGACCACCTGCCGGACACGCCAAAATCACCTTCCCGCTACACCAGCACCACTTCGGGGACAAGCCGGAATCACGTGAGGGGCATGCTGGCACAGCCTCTCAGACTGAACCTCGTGCCGGACACCACAAAACCACCTGCCGGAAAGACCGGAACCACCTGCCGGACACGCCGGTACCACCGGCTCGACCCGCCGGAACGACCGCTGGACATCAAAATCACCTGCTGGCTACGCCGGAAACACTTGGCGAACACTCCGGAATCACCTGCCGGGCATGCCGGAACCACCTCTCAGATATGCCAGAACCACGTGCCAATTACCCCGGAAGCACCTGCCGAGCACGCCGGAACCACCTGCTCGACTCGCCAGAACCACCTGCCGATCACGCAAAAATCACCTGCCGGCTACGCCACAACCGGTGGGGGAACACTTCGGAATCACCTGCCGGGATTGCTGGAACCACCTGCCGGTCATGCCAAAATCACCTGCCAACTACGCCAGTACCACTTGGCGGACACTGTGGAAACACCTGTCGGGCCGGCCGGAACCACATCTCAGACGTGCCAGAGCCATGTGCATGAGATGCTAGAACCACACCCCGAACAGACGGAAAACACCTGCCAGACCCGTCTGAACAACCTGACGAGCACGCCGGAGCCACCTGCTCGACTCGCCGGAACCACCTACCTGACATGCCCAAATCACCAGCCGGGTATGCCAGAACCACTTGGCGGACACTCCGGAATCATCTGCCGGACACGCCGGAACCAGCTCTCAGACACACCAGAACCACGTGCCGGAGAAGCCGGAAGCACCTGCCGAGCATGCCGGAGCCACCTGCTCGACTCGCCAGAAACACCTGCCGGACACGCCAAAATCACCTGCCGGGTACGCCAGAACCACCTGGCGGACACTCCGAAATCACCTGTCGCGCATGCCGGAACCACCTCTCAGACGTGCCGGAAGCACGTGCCGGACACGCCGGAATCACCTACCGGACAGACCGGAACCACCTGCCGAGCACGCTGGAGCCACCTGTTCGACTCGCTGGAACCACCTGCCGGACAGGCCAATATTAACTGCTGGCTATGCCAAAACCACCTGGGGGACGGTCCGGAATCACCTGCCAGCCATGGCGGAACCACCTCTCAGACGTAGCAGAACCACCTGCCGGAGAAGCTGGAAACACGTCCTGGACAGTCTGGAACCACCTGCCGGCCAAGCCTGAACCACCTGCCAAGCACAACGAAACAACCTGCCAGACACGCCAAAATCACCTGCGTGTTATGCCAGAACCACTTGGAGGACTCTCTGGGATGACCTGCCGGGCATGCCGGAACCACCTCTCTGACGTGCCAGAACCATGTGGCGGACAGTCCGGAATCACCTGTTGGGCATGCGCAACCACCTCTGAGACGTACCAGAACCACATGCCGTGCAGGCTGGAACCACCTACCGGACAGACCGGAATCACCTTTCGGGCATGCCGGAACCACCTGTCAGATGTGCCAGAAACACGTGCCGGAGACGCCGGAAGCACCTGCCAAGCACGTTGGAACCACCTGCTCAACTCGCCTGAACCACCTGCCGGACAGGCCAAAATCACCTGCCGACTATGCCAGAACCACTTGGCGAACACGCCGGAATCACTTGCCGGGCATGCAGGAACCACCTCTCAGACATGCCAGAACCCCGTGCCAATGACCCCGGAAGCACAGCTGAGCACTCCGGAACCACCTGCTCCACTCGCCAGAACCACCTGCCGATCACGCAAAAATCACCTGCCGGCTACGCCACAACCAGTTGGTGAACACTTTGGAATCACCTGCCAGGCTTGCTGGAACCACCTGCCAGTCATGCCAAAATCACCTGCCAACTACGCCAGAACCGCTTGGCGGACACTGCGGAAACACCTGTCGGGCCGGCTGGAACCACATCTCAGACGTGCCAGAAACGTGTTCATGAGATGCTGGAACCACACCCCGAACAGACGGATACCACCTGCCAGAACCGCCTGAACCACCTGCTGAGCACGCCGGAACCACGTGCTCGACTCACCGGTACCACCTCCCTGACACGCCAAAATCACCTGCTGGGTATGCCAGAACCACTTGGCGGACACTCCGGAATCATCTGCCGGACATGCCAGAACCAGCTCTCAGACACACCAGAACCAAGTGCCGGAGACGCCGGAAGCACCTGCCGAGCATGCCGGAGCCACCTGCTCGACTCGCCAGAAACACCTGCCGGACACGCCAAAATCACCTGCCGGGTATGCCAGAACCACCTGGCGGACACTACGGAATCACCTGCCGCGCATGCCGGAAGCACCTCTCAGACGTGCTGGAAGCACGTGCCAGACACGCCGGAAACACCTACCGGACAGACCGGAACCACCTGCCAAGAACGCCGGAGCCACCTGTTCGACTCGCTGGAACCACCTGCCGGACAGGCCAATATCAACTGCTGGCTATGCCAGAACCACCTGGGGGACAGTCCGGGATCACCTGCCAGCCATAGCGGAACCACCTCTCAGACGTACCAGAACCACGTGCCGGAGAAGCTGGAAACACGTCCTTGACAGACTGGAACCACGTGACGGCCATGCCTGAACCACCAGCCGAGCACGGCGGAACCACCTCCCGGACACGCCAAAATCACCTGCAGGCTACGCCAGAACCACTTGGACGTCTCTCCGAAATGACCTGCCGGGCATGTTGGAACCACCTCTCAGACGTGCCAGAAGCACGTGGCGGACAGTCCGGAATCACCTGCCGGGCATGCCGGAACCACCTCTCAGATATGCCAGAACCACGTGCCAATGACCCCGGAAGCACCTGCCGAGCACGCCGGAACCACCTGCTCGACTCGCCAGAACCACCTGCCGGAAACGCAAAAATCACCTGCCGGCTACGCCACAACCGGTGGGGGTACACTTCGGAATCACCTGCCGGGCTTGCTGGAACCACCTGCCGGTCATGCCAAAATCACCTGCCAACTACGCCAGTACCACTTGGCGGACACTGTGGAAACACCTGTCGGGCCGGCCGGAACCACATCTCAGACGTGCCAGAGCCATGTGCATGAGATGCTGGAACCACACCCCGAACAGACGGAAAACACCTGCCAGACCCGTCTGAACAACCTGCCGAGCACGCCGGAGCCACCTGCTCGACTCGCCGGAACCACATACCTGACATGCCCAAATCACCAGCCGGGTATGCCAGAACCACTAGGCGGACACTCCAAAACCACCTGTCGGGCATGCCGGAACCACCTCTCAGACGTGCCGGAAGCACGTGCCGGACACGCCGGAATCACCTACCGGACAGACCGGAACCACCTGCCGAGCACGCCGGAGCCACCTGTTCGACTCGCTGGAACCACCTGCCGGACAGGCCAATATCAACTGCTGGCTATGACAGAACCACCTGGGGTACTGTCTGGAATCACCTGCCAGCCATGGCGGAACCACCTCTCAGACGTACCAGAACCACCTGCCGGAGAAGCTGGAAACACGTCCTGGACAGTCTGGAACCACCTGCCGGCCAAGCCTGAACCACCTGCCAAGCTCAACGGAACAACCTGCCAGACACGCCAAAATCACCTGCGTGTTATGCCAGAACCACTTGGAGGACTCTCTGGGATGACCTGCCGGGCATGCCGGAACCACCTCTCAGACGTGCCAGAACCATGTGGCGGACAGTCCGGAATCACCTGTTGGGCATGCGCAACCACCTCTGAGACGTACCAGAACCACATGCCGTGCAGGCTGGAACCACCTACCGGACAGACCGGAATCACATTTCGGGCATGCCGGAACCACCTGTCAGATGTGCCAGAAACACGTGCCGGAGACGCCGGAAGCACCTGCCAAGCACGTTGGAACCACCTGCTCAACTCGCCTGAACCACCTGCCGGACATGCCAAAATCACCTGCCGACTATGCCAGAACCACTTGGCGAACACTCCGGAATCACTTGCCGGGCATGCAGGAACCACCTCTCAGACATGCCAGAACCCCGTGCCAATGATCCCAGAAGCACAGCTGAGCACTCCGGAACCACCTGCTCGACTCACCGGTACCACCTCCCTGACACGCCAATATCACCTGCTGGGTATGCCAGAACCACTTGGCGGACACTCCGGAATAATCTGCCGGACATGCCGGAACCAGCTCTCAGACACACCAGAACCAAGTGCCGGAGAGGCCGGAAGCACCTGCCGAGCATGCCGGAGCCACCTGCTCGACTCGCCAGAAACACCTGCCGGACACGCCAAAATCACCTGCCGGGTATGCCATAACCACCAGGCGGACACTACGGAATCACCTGCCGCGCATGCCGGAACCACCTCTCAGACGTGCTGGAAGCACATGCCAGACACGCCGGAAACACCTACCGGACAGACCGGAACCACCTGCCAAGAACGCCGGAGCCACCTGTTCGACTCGCTGGAACCACCTGCCGGACAGGCCAATATCAACGGCTGGCTATGCCAGAACCACCTGGGGGACAGTCCGGGATCACCTGCCAGCCATGGCGGAACCACCTCTCAGACGTACCAGAACCACCTGCCGGAGAAGCTGGAAACACGTCCTGGACAGACTGGAACCACGTGACGGCCATGCCTGAACCACCTGCCTAGCACGGCGGAACCACCTGCCGGACACGCCAAAATCATCTGCGGGCTACGCCAGAACCACTTGGACGACTCTCCGAAATGACCTGCCGGGCATGTTGGAACCACCTCTCAGACGTGCCAGAAGCACGTGGCGGACAGTCCGGAATCACCTGTTGGGCATGCGCAACCACCTCTGAGACGTACCAGAACCACGTGCCGTGCACGCCGGAACCACCTACCGGACAGACCGGAATCAACTTTTGGGCATGCCGGAACCACCAGTCAGATGTGCCAGAAACACGTGCCGGAGACGCCGGAAGCACCTGCCGAGCACGTCGCAACCACCTGCTCAACTCGCCTGGACCACCTGCCGGACACGCCAAAATCACCTGCCCGCTACACCAGCACCACTTCGGGGACAAGCCGGAATCACGTGAGGGGCATGCTGGCACAGCCTCTCAGACTGAACCTCGTGCCGGACACCACAAAACCACCTGCCAGAAAGACCGGAACCACCTGCCGGACACGCCGGTACCACCGGCTCGACCCGCCTGAACGACCGCTGGACATCAAAATCACCTGCCGGCTACGCCGGAAACACGTGGCGAACACTCCGGAATCACCTGCCGGGCATGCCGGAACCACCTCTCAGATATTCCAGAACCACGTGCCAATGACCCCGGAAGCACCTGCCGAGCACGCCGGAACCACCTGCTCGACTCGCCAGAACCACCTGCCGATCACGCAAAAATCACCTGCCGGCTACGCCACAACCGGTGGGGGAACACTTCGGAATCACCTGCCGGGATTGCTGGAACCACCTGCCGGTCATGCCAAAATCAACTGCCAACTACGCCAGTACCACTTGGCGGACATTGTGGAAACACCTGTCGGGCCGGCCGGAACCACATCTCAGACGTGCCAGAACCATGTGCATGAGATGCTGGAACCACACCCCGAACAGACGGAAAACACCTGCCAGACCCGTCTGAACAACCTGCCGAGCACGCCGGAGCCACCTGCTCGACTCGCCGGAACCACCTACCTGACATGCCAAAATCACCAGCCGGGTATGCCAGAACCACTTGGCGGACACTCCGGAATCATCTGCCGGACATGCCGGAACCAGCTCTCAGACACACCAGAACCAGGTGCCGGAGACGCCGGAAGCACCTGCCGAGCATGCCGGAGCCACCTGCTCGACTCGCCAGAAACACCTGCCGGACACGCCAAAATCACCTGCCGGGTACGCCAGAACCACCTGGCGGACACTCCGAAATCACCTGTCGCGCATGCCGGAAGCACCTCTCAGACGTGCCGGAAGCAGGTGCCGGACACGCCGGAATCACCTACCGGACAGACCGGAACCACCTGCCGAGCACGCCGGAGCCACCTGTTCGACTCGCTGGAACCACCTGCCGGACAGGCCAATATTAACTGCTGGCTATGCCAGAACCACCTGGGGGACGGTCCGGAATCACCTGCCAGCCATGGCGGAACCACCTCTCAGATGTAGCAGAACCACCTGCCGGAGAAGCTGGAAACACGTCCTGGACAGTCTGGAACCACCTGCCGGCCAAGCCTGAACCACCTGCCAAGCACAACGGAACAACCTGCCAGACACGCCAAAATCACCTGCGTGTTATGCCAGAAACACTTGGAGGACTCTCTGGGATGACCTGCCGGGCATGCCGGAACCACCTCTCTGACGTGCCAGAACCATGTGGCGGACAGTCCGGAATCACCTGTTGGGCATGCGCAACCACCTCTGAGACGTACCAGAACCACATGCCGTGCAGGCTGGAACCACCTACCGGACAGACCGGAATCACCTTTCGGGCATGCCGGAACCACCTGTCAGATGTGCCAGAAACACGTGCCGGAGACGCCGGAAGCACCTGCCAAGCACGTTGGAACCACCTGCTCAACTCGCCTGAACCACCTGCCGGACAGGCCAAAATCACCTGCCGACTATGCCAGAACCACTTGGCGAACACTCCGGAATCACTTGCCGGGCATGCAGGAACCACCTCTCAGACATGCCAGAACCCCGTGCCAATGACCCCGGAAGCACAGCTGAGCACTCCGGAACCACCTGCTCGACTCGACAGAACCACCTGCCGATCACGCAAAAATCACCTGCCGGCTACGCCACAACCAGTTGGTGAACACTTTGGAATCACCTGCCAGGCTTGCTGGAACCACCTGCCGGTCATGCCAAAATCACCTGCCAACTACGCCAGAACCGCTTGGCGGACACTGCGGAAACACCTGTCGGGCCGGCTGGAACCACATCTCAGACGTGCCAGAAACGTGTTCATGAGATGCTGGAACCACACCCCGAACAGATGGATACCACCTGCCAGAACCGCCTGAACCAGCTGCTGAGCACGCCGGAACCACGTGCTCGACTCACCGGTACCACCTCCCTGACACGCCAAAATCACCTGCTGGGTATGCCAGAACCACTTGGCGGACACTCCGGAATCATCTGCCGGACATGCCGGAACCAGCTCTCAGACACACCAGAACCAAGTGCCGGAGACGCCGGAAGCACCTGCCGAGCATGCCGGAGCCACCTGCTCGACTCGCCAGAAACACCTGCCGGACACGCCAAAATCACCTGCCGGGTATGCCATAACCACCAGGCGGACACTACGGAATCACCTGCCGCGCATGCCGGAACCACCTCTCAGACGTGCCGGAAGCACGTGCCAGACACGCCGGAAACACCTACCGGACAGACCGGAACCACCTGCCAAGAACGCCGGAGCCACCTGTTCGACTCGCTGGAACCACCTGCCGGACAGGCCAATATCAACTGCTGGCTATGCCAGATCCACCTGGGGGACAGTCCGGGATCACCTGCCAGCCATGGCGGAACCACCTCTCAGACGTACCAGAACCACCTGCCGGAGAAGCTGGAAACACGTCCTGGACAGACTGGAACCACGTGACGGCCATGCCTGAACCACCTGCCGAGCACGGCGGAACCACCTGCCGGACACGCCAAAATCATCTGCGGGCTACGCCATAACCACTTGGACGACTCTCCGAAATGACCTGCCGGGCATGTTGGAACCACCTCTCAGACGTGCCAGAAGCACGTGGCGGACAGTCCGGAATCACCTGTTGGGCATATGCAACCACCTCTGAGACGTACCAGAACCACGTGCCGTGCACGCCGGAACCACCTAACGGACAGACCGGAATCAACTTTTGGGCATGCCGGAACCACCAGTCAGATGTGCCAGAAACACGTGCCGGAGACGCCGGAAGCACCTGCCGAGCACGTCGCAACCACCTGCTCAACTCGCCTGAACCACCTGCCGGACACGCCAAAATCACCTGCCCGCTACACCAGCACCACTTCGGGGACAAGCCGGAATCACGTGAGGGGCATGCCGGCACAGCCTCTCAGACTGAACCTCGTGCCGGACACCACAGAACCACCTGCCGGACAGACCGGAACCACCTGCCGGACACGCCGGAACGACCACTGGACATGCAAAATCACCTGCCGGCTACGCCGGAAACACTTGGCGAACACTCCGGAATCACCTGCCGGGCATGCCGGAACCACCTCTCAGATATGCCAAAACCACGTGCCAATGACCCCGGAAGCACCTGCCGAGCAGGCCGGAACCATCTGATCGACTCGCCAGAACCACCTGCCGGACATGCAAAAATCACCTGCCGGCTACGCCACAACCAGTTGGGGAACACTTCGGAATCACCTGCCGGGCTTGCTGGAACCACCTGCCGGTCATGCCAAAATCACCTGCCAACTACGCCAGTACCACTTGGCGGACACTGTGGAAACACCTGTCGGGCCGGCCGGAACCACATCTCAGACGTGCCAGAACCATGTGCATGAGATGCTGGAACCACACCCCGAACAGACGGAAAACACCTGCCAGACCCGTGTGAACAACCTGCCGAGCAAGCCTGAGCCACCTGCTCGACTCGCTGGAACCACCTACCTGACATGCCAAAATCACCAGCCGGGTATGCCAGAACCACTTGGCGGACACTCCGGAATCATCTGCCGGACATGCCGGAACCAGCTCTCAGACACACCAGAACCAGGTGCCGGAGACGCCGGAAGCACCTGCCGAGCATGCCGGAGCCACCTGCTCGACTCGCCAGAAACACCTGCCGGACACGCCAAAATCACCTGCCGGGTACGCCAGAACCACCTGGCGGACACTCCGAAATCACCTGTCGCGCATGCCGGAACCACCTCTCAGACGTGCCGGAAGCACGTGCCGGACACGCCGGAATCACCTACCGGACAGACCGGAACCACCTGCCGAGCACTCCGGAGCCACCTGTTCGACTCGCTGGAACCACCTGCCGGACAGGCCAATATTAACTGCTGGCTATGCCAGAACCACCTGGGGGACGGTCCGGAATCACCTGCCAGCCATGGCGGAACCACCTCTCGGACGTACCAGAACCACCTGCCGGAGAAGCTGGAAACACGTCCTGGACAGTCTGGAACCACCTGCCGGCCAAGCCTGAACCACCTGCCAAGCACAACGGAACAACCTGCCAGACACGCCAAAATCACCTGCGTGTTATGCCAGAAACACTTGGAGGACTCTCTGGGATGACCTGCCGGGCATGCCGGAACCACCTCTCAGACGTGCCAGAACCATGTGGCGGACAGTCCGGAATCACCTGTTGGGCATGCGCAACCACCTCTGAGACGTACCAGAACCACATGCCGTGCAGGCTGGAACCACCTACCGGACAGACCGGAATCACCTTTCGGGCATGCCGGAACCACCTGTCAGATGTGCCAGAAACACGTGCCGGAGACGCCGGAAGCACCTGCCAAGCACGTTGGAACCACCTGCTCAACTCGCCTGAACCACCTGCCAGACATGCCAAAATCACCTGCCGACTATGCCAGAACCACTTGGCGAACACTCCGGAATCACTTGCCGGGCATGCAGGAACCACCTCTCAGACATGCCAGAACCCCGTTCCAATGACGCCGGAAGCACCAGCCGAGCACGCCGGAACCACCTGCTCGACTCGCCAGAACCACCTGCCGATCACGCAAAAATCACCTGCCGGCTACGCCACAACCAGTTGGTGAACACTTTGGAATCACCTGCCAGGCTTGCTGGAACCACCTGCCAGTCATGCCAAAATCACCTGCCAACTACGCCAGAACCGCTTGGCGGACACCGCGGAAACACCTGTCGGGCCGGCTGGAACCACATCTCAGACGTGCCAGAAACGTGTTCATGAGATGCTGGAACCACACCCCGAACAGATGGATACCACCTGCCAGAACCGCCTGAACCACCTGCTGAGCACGCCGGAACCACCTGCTCGACTCACCGGTACCACCTGCCTGACACGCCAAAATCACGTGCTGGGTATGCCAGAACCACTTGGCGGACACTCCGGAATCATCTGCCGGACATGCCGGAACCAGCTCTCAGACACACCAGAACCAAGTGCCGGAGACGCCGGAAGCACCTGCCGAGCATGCCGGAGCCACCTGCTCGACTCGCCAGAAACACCTGCCTGACACGCCAAAATCACCTGCCGGGTATGCCAGAACCACCTGGCGGACACTACGGAATCACCTGCCGCGCATGCCGGAACCACCTCTCAGACGTGCCGGAAGCACGTGCCAGACACGCCGGAAACACCTACCGGACAGACCGGAACCACCTGCCAAGAACGCCGGAGCCACCTGTTCGACTCGCTGGAACCACCTGCCGGACAGGCCAATATCAACTGCTGGCTATGCCAGAACCACCTGGGGGACTGTCCGGGATTACCTGCCAGCCATGGCGGAACCAGCTCTCAGACGTACCAGAACCACCTGCCGGAGAAGCTGGAAACACGTCCTGGACAGACTGGAACCACGTGACGGCCATGCCTGAACGACCTGCCGATCACGGCGGAACCACCTGCCGGACACGCCAAAATCACCTGCGGGCTACGCCAGAAGCACTTGGACGACTCTCCGAAATGACCTGCCGGGCATGTTGGAACCACCTCTCAGACGTGCCAGAAGCACGTGGCGGACAGTCCGGAATCACCTGTTGGGCCTACGCAACCACCTCTGAGACGTACCAGAACCACGTGCCGTGCACGCCGGAACCACCTACCGGACAGACCGGAATCAACTTTTGGGCATGCCGGAACCACCAGTCAGATGTGCCAGAAACACGTGCCGGAGACGCCGGAAACACCTGCCGAGCACGTCGCAACCACCTGCTCAACTCGCCTGAACCACCTGCCGGACACGCCAAAATCACCTGCCCGCTACACCAGCACCACTTTGGGGACAAGCCGGAATCACGTGAGGGGCATGCCGGCACAGCCTCTCAGACTGAACCTCGTGCCGGACACCACAGTACCACCTGCAGGACAGACCGGAACCACTTGCCGGACACGCCGGAACCACCGGCTCTACCCGCCGGAACGACCGCTGGACATGCAAAATCATCTGCCGGCTACGCCGGAAACACTTGGCGAACACTCCGGAATCACCTGCCGGGCATGCCGGAACCACCTCTCAGATATGCCAGAACCACGTGCCAGTGACCCCGGAAGCACCTGCCGAGCACGCCGGAACCACCTGCTCGACTCGCCAGAACCACCTGCCGGACATGCGAAAATCACCTGCCGGCTACGCCACAACCAGTTGGGGAACACTTCGGAATCACCTGCCGGGCTTCCTGGAACCACCTGCCGGTCATGCCAAAATCACCTGCCAACTACGCCAGTACCACTTGGCGGACACTGTGGAAACACCTGTCGGGCCGGCCGGAACCACATCTCAGACGTGCCAGAGCCATGTGCATGAGATGCTGGAACCACACCCCGAACAGACGGAAAACACCTGCCAGACCCGTCTGAACAACCTTCCGAGCACGCCGGAGCCACCTGCTCGACTCGCCGGAACCACCTACCTGACATGCCCAAATCACCAGCCGGGTATGCCAGAACCACTTGGCGGACACTCCGGAATCATCTGCCGGACATGCCGGAACCAGCTCTCAGACACACCAGAACCACGTGCCGGAGACGCCGGAAGCACCTGCCGAGCATGCCGGAGCCACCTGCTCGACTCGCCAGAAACACCTGCCGGACACGCCAAAATCACCTGCTGGCTACGCCAGAACCACCTGGGGGACACTCCAAAATCACCTGTCGCGCATGCCGGAACCACCTCTCAGACGTGCCGGAAGCACGTGCCGGACACGCCGGAATCACCTACCGGACAGACCGGAACCACCTCCCGAGCACGCCGGAGCCACCTGTTCGACTCGCTGGAACCACCTGCCGGACAGGCCCATATCAACTGCTGGCTATGCCAGAACCACCTGGGGGATGGTCCGGAATCACCTGCCAGCCATGGCGGAACCACCTCTCAGACGTACCAGAACCACCTGCCGGAGAAGCTGGAAACACGTCCTGGACAGTCTGGAACCACCTGTCGGCCAAGCCTGAACCACCTGCCAAGCACAACGGAACAACCTGCCATACACGCCAAAATCACCTGCTGGGTATGCCAGAACCACTTGGCGGACACTCCGCAATGATCTGCCGGACATGCCGGAACCAGCTCTCAGACACACCAGAACCAAGTGCCGGAGACGCCGGAAGCACCTGCCGAGCATGCCGGAGCCACCTGCTCGACTCGCTAGAAACACCTGCCGGACACGCCAAAATCACCTGCCGGGTATGCCAGAACCACCTGGCGGACACTACGGAATCACCTGCCGCGCATGCCGGAACCACCTCTCAGACTTGCCGGAAGCACGTGCCAGACACGCCGGAAACACCTACCGGACAGACCGGAACCACCTGCCAAGAACGCCGGAGCCACCTGTTCGACTCGCTGGAACCACCTGAGAGACAGGCCAATATCAACTGCTGGCTATGCCAGAACCACCTGGGGGACTGTCCGGGATCACCTGCCAGCCATGGCGGAACCAGCTCTCAGACGTACCAGAACCACCTGCCGGAGAAGCTGGAAACACGTCCTGGACAGACTGGAACCACGTGACGGCCATGCCTGAAACACCTGCCGAGCACGGCGGAACCACCTGCCGGACACGCCGAAATCACCTGCGGGCTACGCCAGAACCACTTGGACGACTCTCCGAAATGACCTGCCGGGCATGTTGGAACCACCTCTCAGACGTGCCAGAAGCACGTGGCGGACAGTCCGGAATCACCTGTTGGGCCTACGCAACCACCTCTGAGACGTACCAGAACCACGTGCCGTGCACGCCGGAACCACCTACCGGACAGACCGGAATCAACTTTTGGGCATGCCGGAACCACCAGTCAGATGTGCCAGAAACACGTGCCGGAGACGCCGGAAGCACCTGCCGAGCACGTCGCAACCACCTGCTCAACTCGCCCGAACCACCTGCCGGACACGCCAAAATCACCTGCCCGCTACACCAGCACCACTTCGGGGACAAGCCGGAATCACGTGAGGGGCATGCCGGCACAGCCTCTCAGACTGAACCTCGTGCCGGACACCACAGAACCACCTGCCGGACAGACCGGAACCACCTGCCGGACACGCCGGAACCACAGGCTCGACCTGCCGGAACGACCACTGGACATGCAAAATCACCTGCCCTCTACGCCGGAAACACTTGGCGAACACTCCGGAATCAACTGCCGGGCATGCCGGAACCACCTCTCTGATATACCAGAACCACGTGCCAATGACCCCGGAAGCACCTGCCGAGCACGCCGGAACCACCTGCTCGACTCGCCAGAACCACCTGCCGGACACGCAAAAATCACCTGCAGGCTACGCCACAACCGGTTGGGGAACACTTCGGAATCACCTGCCGGGCTTGCTGGAACCACCTGCCGGTCATGCCAAAATCACCTGCCAACTACGCCAGTACCACTTGGCCGACACTGTGGAAACAACTGTCGGGCCGGCCGGAACCACATCTCAGACGCGCCAGAACCATGTGCATGAGATGCTGGAACCACACCCCGAACAGACGGAAAGCACCTGCCAGACCCGTCTGAACAACCTGTCGAGCACGCCGGAGCCACCGGCTCGACTCGCCGGAACCACCTACCTGACATGCCAAAATTACCAGCCGGGTATGCCAGAACCACTTGGCGGACACTCCGGAATCATCTGCCGGACATGCCGGAACCAGCTCTCAGACACACCAGAACCACGTGCCGTGCACGCCGGAACCGCCTACCCGACAGACCGCAATCAGCATTTGGGCATGCCGGAACCACCAGTCAGATGTGCCAGAAACACGTGCCGGAGACGCCGGAAGCACCTGCCGAGCACGTTGCAACCACCTGCTCAACTCGCCTGAACCACCTGCCGGACACGCCAAAATCGCCTGCGGGCTACGCCAGAACCACTTGGACGACTCTCCGAAATGACCTGCCGGGCATGTTGGAACCACCTCTCAGACGTGCCAGAAGCACGTGGCAGACAGTCCGGAATCACCTGTTGGGCATGCGCAACCACCTCTGAGACGTACCAGAACCACGTGCCGTGCAGGCTGGAACCACCTACCAGAAAGACCGGAATCACATTTCGGGCATGCCGGAACCACCTGTCAGATGTGCCAGAAACACGTGCCGAAGGCGACGGAAGCACCTGCCAAGCACGTTGGAACCACCTGCTCAACGCGCCTGAACCACCTGCCGGACACGCCAAAATCACCTGCCCGCTACACCAGCACCACTTCGGGGAGAAGCCGGAATCACGTGAGGGGCATGCCGGCACAGCCTCTCAGACTGAACCTCGTGCCGGACACCACAGAACCACCTGCCGGACAGACCGGAACCACCTGCCTGACACGCCGGAACCACCAGCTACACCCACCGGAACGACCGCTGGACATGCAAAATCACCTGCCGGCTACGCCGGAAACACTTGGCGAACACTCCGGAATCACCTGCCGGGCATGCCGGAACCACCTCTCAGATATGCCAGAACCACGTGCCAATGTCCCCGGAAGCACCTGCCGAGCACGCCGGAACCACCTGCTCGACTCGCCAGAACCACCTGCCGGAAACGCAAAAATCACCTGCCGGCTACGCCACAACCGGTGGGGGTACACTTCGGAATCACCTGCCGGGCTTGCTGGAACCACCTGCCGGTCATGCCAAAATCACCTGCCAACTACGCCAGTACCACTTGGCGGACACTGTGGAAACACCTGTTGGGCCGGCCGGAACCACATCTCAGACGTGCCAGAGCCATGTGCATGAGATGCTGGAACCACACCCCAACAGACGGAAAACACCTGCCAGACCCGTCTGAACAACCTGCCGAGCACGCCGGAGCCACCTGCTCGACTCGCCGGAACCACCTACCTGACATGCCCAAATCACCAGCCGGGTATGCCAGAACCACTAGGCGGACACTCCAAAACCACCTGTCGCGCATGCCGGAACCACCTCTCAGACGTGCCGGAAGCAGGTGCCGGACACGCCGGAATCACCTACCGGACAGACCGGAACCACCTGCCGAGCACGCCGGAGCCACCTGTTCGACTCGCTGGAACCACCTGCCGGACAGGCCAATATCAACTGCTGGCTATGACAGAACCACCTGGGGTACGGTCTGGAATCACCTGCCAGCCATGGCGGAACCACCTCTCAGAAGTACCAGAACCACCTGCCGGAGAAGCTGGAAACACGTCCTGGACAGTCTGGAACCACCTGCCGGCCAAGCCTGAACCACCTGCCAAGCACAACGGAGCAACCTGCCAGACACGCCAAAATCACCTGCGTGTTATGCCAGAACCACTTGGAGGACTCTCTGGGATGACCTGCCGGGCATGCCGGAACCACCTCTCAGACGTGCCAGAACCATGTGGCTGACAGTCCGGAATGACCTGTTGGGCATGCGCAACCACCTCTGAGACGTACCAGAACCACATGCCGTGCAGGCTGGAACCACCTACCGGACAGACCGGAATCACCTTTCGGGCATGCCGGAACCACCTGTCAGATGTGCCAGAAACACGTGCCGGAGACGCCGGAAGCACCTGCCAAGCACGTTGGAACCACCTGCTCAACTCGCCTGAACCACCTGCCGGACATGCCAAAATCACCTGCCGACTATGCCAGAACCACTTGGCGAACACTCCGGAATCACTTGCCGGACATGCAGGAACCACCTCTCAGACATGCCAGAACCCCGTGCCAATGATCCCGGAAGCACAGCTGAGCACTCCGGAACCACCTGCTCGACTCACCGGTACCACCTCCCTGACACGCCAAAATCACCTGCTGGGTATGCCAGAACCACTTGGCGGACACTCCGGAATAATCTGCCGGACATGCCGGAACCAGCTCTCAGACACACCAGAACCAAGTGCCGGAGACGCCGGAAGCACCTGCCGAGCATGCCGGAGCCACCTGCTCGACTCGCCAGAAACACCTGCCGGACACGCCAAAATCACCTGCCGGGTATGCCATAACCACCAGGCGGACACTACGGAATCACCTGCCGCGCATGCCGGAACCACCTCTCAGACGTGCCGGAAGCACGTGCCAGACACGCCGGAAACACCTACCGGACAGACCGGAACCACCTGCCAAGAACGCCGGAGCCACCTGTTCGACTCGCTGGAACCACCTGCCAGACAGGCCAATATCAACGGCTGGCTATGCCAGAACCACCTGGGGGACAGTCCGGGATCACCTGCCAGCCATGGCGGAACCACCTCTCAGACGTACCAGAACCACCTGCCGGAGAAGCTGGAAACACGTCCTGGACAGACTGGAACCACGTGACGGCCATGCCTGAACCACCTGCCTAGCACGGCGGAACCACCTGCCGGACACGCCAAAATCATCTGCGGGCTACGCCAGAACCACTTGGACGACTCTCCGAAATGACCTGCCGGGCATGTTGGAACCACCTCTCAGACGTGCCAGAAGCACGTGGCGGACAGTCCGGAATCACCTGTTGGGCATGCGCAACCACCTCTGAGACGTACCAGAACCACGTGCCGTGCACGCCGGAACCACCTACCGGACAGACCGGAATCAACTTTTGGGCATGCCGGAACCACCAGTCAGATGTGCCAGAAACACGTGCCGGAGACGCCGGAAGCACCTGACGAGCACGTCGCAACCACCTGCTCAACTCGCCTGGACCACCTGCCGGACACGCCAAAATCACCTGCCCGCTACACCAGCACCACTTCGGGGACAAGCCGGAATCACGTGAGGGGCATGCTGGCACAGCCTCTCAGACTGAACCTCGTGCCGGACACCGCAAAACCACCGGCCGGAAAGACCGGAACCACCTGCCGGGCACGCCGGTACCACCGGCTCGACCCGCCGGAACGACCGCTGGACATCAAAATCACCTGCTGGCTACGCCGGAAACACTTGGCGAACACTCCGGAATCACCTGCCGGGCATGCCGGAACCACCTCTCAGATATGCCAGAACCACGTGCCAATGACCCCGGAAGCACCTGCCGAGCACGCCGGAACCACCTGCTCGACTCGCCAGAACCACCTGCCGATCACGCAAAAATCACCTGCCGGCTACGCCACAACCGGTGGGGGAACACTTCGGAATCACCTGCCGGGCTTGCTGGAACCACCTGCCGGTCATGCCAAAATCACCTGCCAACTACGCCAGTACCACTTGGCGGACACTGTGGAAACACCTGTCGGGCCGGCCGGAACCACATCTCAGACGTGCCAGAGCCATGTGCATGAGATGCTAGAACCACACCCCGAACAGACGGAAAACACCTGCCAGACCCGTCTGAACAACCTGACGAGGACGCCGGAGCCACCTGCTCGACTAGCCGGAACCACCTACCTGACATGCCCAAATCACCAGCCGGGTATGCCAGAACCACTTGGCGGACACTCCGGAATCATCTGCCGGACACGCCGGAACCAGCTCTCAGACACTCCAGAACCACGTGCCGGAGAAGCCGGAAGCACCTGCCGAGCATGCCGGAGCCACCTGCTCGACTCGCCAGAAACACCTGCCGGACACGCCAAAATCACCTGCCGGGTACGCCAGAACCACCTGGCGGACACTCCGAAATCACCTGTCGCGCATGCCGGAACCACCTCTCAGACGTGCCGGAAGCACGTGCCGGACACGCCGGAATCACCTACCGGACAGACCGGAACCACCTGCCGAGCACGCCGGAGCCACCTGTTCGACTCGCTGGAACCACCTGCCGGACAGGCCAATATCAACTGCTGGCTATGACAGAACCACCTGGGGTACGGTCTGGAATCACCTGCCAGCCATGGCGGAACCACCTCTCAGACGTACCAGAACCACCTGCCGGAGAAGCTGGAAACACGTCCTGGACAGTCTGGAACCACCTGCCGGCCAAGCCTGAACCACCTGCCAAGCACAACGGAACAACCTGCCAGACACGCCAAAATCACCTGCGTGTTATGCCAGAACCACTTGGAGGACTCTCTGGGATGACCTGCCGGGCATGCCGGAACCACCTCTCAGACGTGCCAGAACCATGTGGCTGACAGTCCGGAATGACCTGTTGGGAATGCGCAACCACCTCTGAGACGTACCAGAACCACATGCCGTGCAGGCTGGAACCACCTACCGGACAGACCGGAATCACCTTTCGGGCATGCCGGAACCACCTGTCAGATGTGCCAGAAACACGTGCCGGAGACGCCGGAAGCACCTGCCAAGCACGTTGGAACCACCTGCTCAACTCGCCTGAACCACCTGCCGGACATGCCAAAATCACCTGCCGACTATGCCAGAACCACTTGGCGAACACTCCGGAATCACTTGCCGGGCATGCAGGAACCACCTCTCAGACATGCCAGAACCCCGTGCCAATGATCCCGGAAGCACAGCTGAGCACTCCGGAACCACCTGCTCGACTCACCGGTACCACCTCCCTGACACGCCAAAATCACCTGCTGGGTATGCCAGAACCACTTGGCGGACACTCCGGAATAATCTGCCGGACATGCCGGAACCAGCTCTCAGACACACCAGAACCAAGTGCCGGAGAGGCCGGAAGCACCTGCCGAGCATGCCGGAGCCACCTGCTCGACTCGCCAGAAACACCTGCCGGACACGCCAAAATCACCTGCCGGGTATGCCATAACCACCAGGCGGACACTACGGAATCACCTGCCGCGCATGCCGGAACCACCTCTCAGACGTGCTGGAAGCACGTGCCAGACACGCCGGAAACACCTACCGGACAGACCGGAACCACCTGCCAAGAACGCCGGAGCCACCTGTTCGACTCGCTGGAACCACCTGCCGGACAGGCCAATATCAACGGCTGGCTCTGCCAGAACCACCTGGGGGACAGTCCGGGATCACCTGCCAGCCATGGCGGAACCACCTCTCAGACGTACCAGAACCACCTGCCGGAGAAGCTGGAAACACGTCCTGGACAGACTGGAACCACGTGACGGCCATGCCTGAACCACCTGCCTAGCACGGCGGAACCACCTGCCGGACACGCCAAAATCACCTGCGGGATACGCCAGAACCACTTGGACGACTCTCCGAAATGACCTGCCGGGCATGTTGGAACCACCTCTCAGACGTGCCAGAAGCACGTGGCGGACAGTCCGGAATCACCTGTTGGGCATGCGCAACCACCTCTGAGACGTACCAGAACCACGTGCCGTGCACGCCGGAACCACCTACCGGACAGACCGGAATCAACTTTTGGGCATGCCGGAACCACCAGTCAGATGTGCCAGAAACACGTGCCGGAGACGCCGGAAGCACCTGCCGAGCACGTCGCAACCACCTGCTCAACTCGCCTGAACCACCTGCCGCACACGCCAAAATCACCTGCCCGCTAGACCAGCACCACTTCGGGGACAAGCCGGAATCACGTGAGGGGCATGCTGGCACAGCCTCTCAGACTGAACCTCGTGCCGGACACCACAAAACCACCTGCCGGAAAGACCGGTACCACCTGCCGGACACGCCGGTACCACCGGCTCGACCCGCCTGAACGACCGCTGGACATCAAAATCACCTGCTGGCTACGCCGGAAACACGTGGCGAACACTCCGGAATCACTTGCCGGGCATGCAGGAACCACCTCTCAGACATGCCAGAACCCCGTGCCAATGACCCCGGAAGCACAGCTGAGCACTCCGGAACCACCTGCTCGACTCGCCAGAACCACCTGCCGATCACGCAAAAATCACCTGCCGGCTACGCCACAACCAGTTGGTGAACACTTTGGAATCACCTGCCAGGCTTGCTGGAACCACCTGCCGGTCATGCCAAAATCACCTGCCAACTACGCCAGTACCACTTGGCGGACACTGTGGAAACACCTGTCGGGCCGGCCGGAACCACATCTCAGACGTGCCAGAGCCATGTGCATGAGATGCTGGAACCACACCCCGAACAGACGGAAAACACCTGCCAGACCCGTCTGAACAACCTGCCGAGCACGCCGGAGCCACCTGCTCGACTCGCCGGAACCACCTACCTGACATGCCAAAATCACCAGCCGGGTATGCCAGAACCACTTGGCGGACACTCCGGAATCATCTGCCGGAAACGCCGGAACCAGCTCTCAGACACACCAGAACCACGTGCCGGAGAAGCCGGAAGCACCTGCCGAGCATGCCGGAGCCACCTGCTCGACTCGCCAGAAACACCTGCCGGACACGCCAAAATCACCTGCCAGGTATGCCAGAACCACCTTGCGGACACTACGGAATCACCTGCCGTGCATGCCGGAACCACCTCTCAGACGTGCCGGAAGCACGTGCCAGACACGCCGGAAACACCTACCGGACAGACCGGAACCACCTGCCAAGAACGCCGGAGCCACCTGTTCGACTCCCTGGAACCACCTGCCGGACAGGCCAATATCAACTGCTGGCTATGCCAGAACCACCTGGGGGACAGTCCGGGATCACCTGCCAGCCATGGCGGAACCACCTCTCAGACGTACCAGAACCACCTGCCGGAGAAGCTGGAAACACGTCCTGGACAGACTGGAACCACGTGACGGCCATGCCTGAACCACCTGCCGAGCACGGCGGAACCACCTGCCGGACACGCCAAAATCACCTGCGGGATACGCCAGAACCACTTGGACGACTCTCCGAAATGACCTGCCGGGCATGTTGGAACCACCTCTCAGACGTGCCAGAAGCACGTGGCGGACAGTCCGGAATCACCTGTTGGGCATGCGCAACCACCTCTGAGACGTACCAGAACCACGTGCCGTGCAGGCTGGAACCACCTACCGGAAAGACCGGAATCACCTTTCGGGCATGCTGGAACCACCTGTCAGATGTGCCAGAAACATGTGCCGAAGACGACGGAAGCACCTGCCGAGCATGTTGGAACCACCTGCTCAACACGCCTGAACCTCCTGCCAGACACGACAAAATCACCTGCCCGCTACACTAGCACCACTTCGGGGACAAGCCGGAATCACGTGAGGGGCATGCCGGCACAGCCCCTCAGACTGAACCTCGTGCCGGACACCACAGAACCACCAGCCGGACAGACCGGAACCACCTGCCTGACACGCCGGAACCACCAGCTAGACCCGCCGGAACGACCGCTGGACATGCAAAATCACCTGCCGGCTACGCCGGAAACACTTGGCGAACACTCCGGAATCACCTGCCGGGCTTGCTGGAACCACCTGCTGGTCATGCCAAAATCACCTGCCAACTACGCCAGTACCACTTGGCGGACACTGTGGAAACACCTGTCGGGCCGGCCGGAACCACATCTCAGACGTGCCAGAACCATGTGCATGAGATGCTGGAACCACACCCCGAACAGACGGAAAACACCTGCCAGACCCGTCTGAACAACCTGCCGAGCACGCCGGAGCCACCTGCTCGACTCGCCGGAACCACCTACCTGACATGCCAAAATCACCAGCCGGGTATGCCAGAACCACTTGGCGGACACTCCGGAATCATCTGCCGGACATGCCGGAACCAGCTCTCAGACACACCAGAACCAGGTGCCGGAGACGCCGGAAGCACCTGCCGAGCATGCCGGAGCCACCTGCTCGACTCGCCAGAAACACCTGCCGGACACGCCAAAATCACCTGCCGGGTACGCCAGAACCACCTGGCGGACACTCCGAAATCACCTGTCGCGCATGCCGGAACCACCTCTCAGACGTGCCGGAAGCAGGTGCCGGACACGCCGGAATCACCTACCGGACAGACCGGAACCACCTGCCGAGCACGCCGGAGCCACCTGTTCGACTCGCTGGAACCACCTGCCGGACAGGCCAATATTAACTGCTGGCTATGCCAGAACCACCTGGGGGACGGTCCGGAATCACCTGCCAGCCATGGCGGAACCACCTCTCAGATGTAGCAGAACCACCTGCCGGAGAAGCTGGAAACACGTCCTGGACAGTCTGGAACCACCTGCCGGCCAAGCCTGAACCACCTGCCAAGCACAACGGAACAACCTGCCAGACACGCCAAAATCACCTGCGTGTTATGCCAGAAACACTTGGAGGACTCTCTGGGATGACCTGCCGGGCATGCCGGAACCACCTCTCTGACGTGCCAGAACCATGTGGCGGACAGTCCGGAATCACCTGTTGGGCATGCGCAACCACCTCTGAGACGTACCAGAACCACATGCCGTGCCGGCTGGAACCACCTACCGGACAGACCGGAATCACCTTTCGGGCATGCCGGAACCACCTGTCAGATGTGCCAGAAACACGTGCCGGAGACGCCGGAAGCACCTGCCAAGCACGTTGGAACCACCTGCTCAACTCGCCTGAACCACCTGCCGGACATGCCAAAATCACCTGCCGACTATGCCAGAACCACTTGGCGAACACTCCGGAATCACTTGCCGGGCATGCAGGAACCACCTCTCAGACATGCCAGAACCCCGTGCCAATGACCCCGGAAGCACAGCTGAGCACTCCGGAACCACCTGCTCGACTCGCCAGAACCACCTGCCGATCACGCAAAAATCGCCTGCCAGCTACGCCACAACCAGTTGGTGAACACTTTGGAATCACCTGCCAGGCTTGCTGGAACCACCTGCCGGTCATGCCAAAATCACCTGCCAACTACGCCAGTACCACTTGGCGGACACTGTGGAAACACCTGTCGGGCCGGCCGGAACCACATCTCAGACGTGCCAGAGCCATGTGCATGAGATGCTGGAACCACACCCCGAACAGACGGAAAACACCTGCCAGACCCGTCTGAACAACCTGCCGAGCACGCCGGAGCCACCTGCTCGACTCGCCGGAACCACCTACCTGACATGCCAAAATCACCAGCCGGGTATGCCAGAACCACTTGGCGGACACTCCGGAATCATCTGCCGGAAACGCCGGAACCAGCTCTCAGACACACCAGAACCAAGTGCCGGAGAAGCCGGAAGCACCTGCCGAGCATGCCGGAGCCACCTGCTCGACTCGCCAGAAACACCTGCCGGACACGCCAAAATCACCTGCCGGGTATGCCAGAACCACCTGGCGGACACTACGGAATCACCTGCCGCGCATGCCGGAACCACCTCTCAGACGTGCCGGAAGCACGTGCCAGACACGCCGGAAACACCTACCGGACAGACCGGAACCACCTGCCAAGAACGCCGGAGCCACCTGTTCGACTCGCTGGAACCACCTGAGAGACAGGCCAATATCAACTGCTGGCTATGCCAGAACCACCTGGGGGACTGTCCGGGATCACCTGCCAGCCATGGCGGAACCAGCTCTCAGACGTACCAGAACCACCTGCCGGAGAAGCTGGAAACACGTCCTGGACAGACTGGAACCACGTGACGGCCATGCCTGAAACACCTGCCGAGCACGGCGGAACCACCTGCCGGACACGCCAAAATCACCTGCGGGCTACGCCAGAACCACTTGGACGACTCTCCGAAATGACCTGCCGGGCATGTTGGAACCACCTCTCAGACGTGCCAGAAGCACGTGGCGGACAGTCCGGAATCACCTGTTGGGCCTACGCAACCACCTCTGAGACGTACCAGAACCACGTGCCGTGCACGCCGGAACCACCTAACGGACAGACCGGAATCAACTTTTGGGCATGCCGGAACCACCAGTCAGATGTGCCAGAAACACGTGCCGGAGACGCCGGAAGCACCTGCCGAGCACGTCGCAACCACCTGCTCAACTCGCCCGAACCACCTGCCGGACACGCCAAAATCACCTGCCCGCTACACCAGCACCACTTCGGGGACAAGCCGGAATCACGTGAGGGGCATGCCGGCACAGCCTCTCAGACTGAACCTCGTGCCGGACACCACAGTACCACCTGCAGGACAGACCGGAACCACTTGCCGGACACGCCGGAACCACCGGCTCTACCCGCCGGAACGACCGCTGGACATGCAAAATCATCTGCCGGCTACGCCGGAAACACTTGGCGAACACTCCGGAATCACCTGCCGGGCATGCCGGAACCACCTCTCAGATATGCCAGAACCACGTGCCAGTGACCCCGGAAGCACCTGCCGAGCACGCCGGAACCACCTGCTCGACTCGCCAGAACCACCTGCCGGACATGCGAAAATCACCTGCCGGCTACGCCACAACCAGTTGGGGAACACTTCGGAATCACCTGCCGGGCTTGCTGGAACCACCTGCCGGTCATGCCAAAATCACCTGCCAACTACGCCAGTACCACTTGGCGGACACTGTGGAAACACCTGTCGGGCCGGCCGGAACCACATCTCAGACGTGCCAGAGCCATGTGCATGAGATGCTGGAACCACACCCCGAACAGACGGAAAACACCTGCCAGACCCGTCTGAACAACCTGCCGAGCACGCCGGAGCCACCTGCTCGACTCGCCGGAAACACCTACCTGACATGCCCAAATCACCAGCCGGGTATGCCAGAACCACTTGGCGGACACTCCGGAATCATCTGCCGGACATGCCGGAACCAGCTCTCAGACACACCAGAACCAAGTGCCGGAGACGCCGGAAGCACCTGCCGAGCATGCCGGAGCCACCTGCTCGACTCGCCAGAAACACCTGCCGGACACGCCAAAATCACCTGCCGGGTATGCCAGAACCACCTGGCGGACACTACGGAATCACCTGCCGCGCATGCCGGAACCACCTCTCAGACGTGCCGGAAGCACGTGCCAGACACGCCGGAAACACCTACCGGACAGACCGGAACCACCTGCCAAGAACGCCGGAGCCACCTGTTCGACTCGCTGGAACCACCTGCCGGACAGGCCAATATCAACTGCTGGCTATGCCAGAACCACCTGGGGGACAGTCCGGGGTCACCTGCCAGCCATGGCGGAACCACCTCTCAGACGTACCAGAACCACCTGCCGGAGAAGCTGGAAACACGTCCTGGACAGACTGGAACCACGTGACGGCCATGCCTGAAACACCTGCCGAGCACGGCGGAACCACCTGCCGGACACGCCAAAATCACCTGCGGGCTACGCCAGAACCACTTGGACGACTCTCCGAAATGACCTGCCGGGCATGTTGGAACCACCTCTGAGACGTGCCAGAAGCACGTGGCGGACAGTCCGGAATCACCTGTTGGGCCTACGCAACCACCTCTGAGACGTACCAGAACCACGTGCCGTGCACGCCGGAACCACCTACCGGACAGACCGGAATCAACTTTTGGGCATGCCGGAACCACCAGTCAGATGTGCCAGAAACACGTGCCGGAGACGCCGGAAGCACCTGCCGAGCACGTCGCAACCACCTGCTCAACTCGCCCGAACCACCTGCCGGACACGCCAAAATCACCTGCCCGCTACACCAGCACCACTTCGGGGACAAGCCGGAATCACGTGAGGGGCATGCCGGCACAGCCTCTCAGACTGAACCTCGTGCCGGACACCACAGAACCACCTGCCGGACAGACCGGAACCACCTGCCGGACACGCCGGAACCACAGGCTCGACCTGCCGGAACGACCACTGGACATGCAAAATCACCTGCCCTCTACGCCGGAAACACTTGGCGAACACTCCGGAATCACCTTTCGGGCATGCCGGAACCACCTGTCAGATGTGCCAGAAACACGTGCCGGAGACGCCGGAAGCACCTGCCAAGCACGTTGGAACCACCTGCTCAACTCGCCTGAACCACCTGCCGGAGATGCCAAAATAACCTGCCGACTATGCCAGAACCACTTGGCGAACACTCCGGAATCACTTGCCGGGCATGCAGGAACCACCTCTCAGACATGCCAGAACCCCGTGCCAATGACCCCGGAAGCACCAGCCGAGCACTCCGGAACCACCTGCTCGACTCGCCAGAACCACCTGCCGATCACGCAAAAATCACCTGCCGGCTACGCCACAACCAGTTGGTGAACACTTTGGAATCACCTGCCAGGCTTGCTGGAACCACCTGCCAGTCATGCCAAAATCACCTGCCAACTACGCCAGAACCGCTTGGCGGACACTGCGGAAACACCTGTCGGGCCGGCTGGAACCACATCTCAGACGTGCCAGAAACGTGTTCATGAGATGCTGGAACCACACCCCGAACAGACGGATACCACCTGCCAGAACCGCCTGAACCACCTGCCGAGCACGCCGGAACCACCTGCTCGACTCACCGGTACCACCTCCGTGACACGCCAAAATCACCTGCTGGGTATGCCAGAACCACTTGGCTGACACTCCGGAATGATCTGCCGGACATGCCGGAACCAGCTCTCAGACACACCAGAACCAAGTGCCGGAGACGCCGGAAGCACCTGCCGAGCATGCCGGAGCCACCTGCTCGACTCGCTAGAAACACCTGCCGGACACGCCAAAATCACCTGCCGGGTATGCCAGAACCACCTGGCGGACACTACGGAATCACCTGCCGCGCATGCCGGAACCACCTCTCAGACGTGCCGGAAGCACGTGCCAGACACGCCGGAAACACCTACCGGACAGACCGGAACCACCTGCCAAGAACGCCGGAGCCACCTGTTCGACTCGCTGGAACCACCTGAGAGACAGGCCAATATCAACTGCTGGCTATGCCAGAACCACCTGGGGGACTGTCCGGGATCACCTGCCAGCCATGGCGGAACCAGCTCTCAGACGTACCAGAACCACCTGCCGGAGAAGCTGGAAACACGTCCTGGACAGACTGGAACCACGTGACGGCCATGCCTGAAACACCTGCCGAGCACGGCGGAACCACCTGCCGGACACGCCAAAATCACCTGCGGGCTACGCCAGAACCACTTGGACGACTCTCCGAAATGACCTGCCGGGCATGTTGGAACCACCTCTGAGACGTGCCAGAAGCACGTGGCGGACAGTCCGGAATCACCTGTTGGGCCTACGCAACCACCTCTGAGACGTACCAGAACCACGTGCCGTGCACGCCGGAACCACCTAACGGACAGACCGGAATCAACTTTTGGGCATGCCGGAACCACCAGTCAGATGTGCCAGAAACACGTGCCGGAGACGCCGGAAGCACCTGCCGAGCACGTCGCAACCACCTGCTCAACTCGCCCGAACCACCTGCCGGACACGCCAAAATCACCTGCCCGCTACACCAGCACCACTTCGGGGACAAGCCGGAATCACGTGAGGGGCATGCCGGCACAGCCTCTCAGACTGAACCTCGTGCCGGACACCACAGAACCACCTGCCGGACAGACCAGAACCACCTGCCGGACACGCCGGAACCACAGGCTCGACCTGCCGGAACGACCACTGGACATGCAAAATCACCTGCCCTCTACGCCGGAAACACTTGGCGAACACTCCGGAATCAACTGCCGGGCATGCCGGAACCACCTCTCTGATATACCAGAACCACGTGCCAATGACCCCGGAAGCACCTGCCGAGCACGCCGGAACCACCTGCTCGACTCGCCAGAACCACCTGCCGGACACGCAAAAATCACCTGCCGGCTACGCCACAACCGGTTGGGGAACACTTCGGAATCACCTGCCGGGCTTGCTGGAACCACCTGCCGGTCATGCCAAAATCACCTGCCAACTACGCCAGTACCACTTGGCGGACACTGTGGAAACAACTGTCGGGCCGGCCGGAACCACATCTCAGACGCGCCAGAACCATGTGCATGAGATGCTGGAACCACACCCCGAACAGACGGAAAGCACCTGCCAGACCCGTCTGAACAACCTGTCGAGCACGCCGGAGCCACCGGCTCGACTCGCCGGAACCACCTACCTGACATGCCAAAATTACCAGCCGGGTATGCCAGAACCACTTGGCGGACACTCCGGAATCATCTGCCGGACATGCCGGAACCAGCTCTCAGACACACCAGAACCACGTGCCGTGCACGCCGGAACCGCCTACCCGACAGACCGCAATCAGCATTTGGGCATGCCGGAACCACCAGTCAGATGTGCCAGAAATACGTGCCGGAGACGCCGGAAGCACCTGCCGAGCACGTCGCAACCACCTGCTCAACTCGCCTGAACCACCTGCCGGACACGCCAAAATCACCTGCCAGGTATGCCAGAACCACCTGGCGGACACTACGGAATCACCTGTCGCGTATGCCGGAACCACCTCTCAGACGTGCCGGAAGCACGTGCCGGACACGCCGGAATCACCTACCGGACAGACCGGAACCACCTGCCGAGCACTCCGGAGCCACCTGTTCGACTCGCTGGAACCACCTGCCGAACAGGCCAATATTAACTGCTGGCTATGCCAGAACCACCTGGGGGACGGTCCGGAATCACCTGCCAGCCATGGCGGAACCACCTCTCAGACGTACCAGAACCACCTGCCGGAGAAGCTGGAAACACGTCCTGGACAGTCTGGAACCACCTGCCGGCCAAGCCTGAACCACCTGCCAAGCACAACGGAACAACCTGCCAGACACGCCAAAATCACCTGCGTGTTATGCCAGAACCACTTGGAGGACTCTCTGGGATGACCTGCCGGGCATACCGGAACCACCTCTCAGACGTGCCTGAACCATGTGGCGGACAGTCCGGAATCACCTGTTGGGCATGCGCAACCACCTCTGAGACGTACCAGAACCACATGCCGTGCAGGCTGGAACCACCTACCGGACAGACCGGAATCACCTTTCGGGCATGCCGGAACCACCTGTCAGATGTGCCAGAAACACGTGCCGGAGACGCCGGAAGCACCTGCCAAGCACGTTGGAACCACCTGCTCAACTCGCCTGAACCACCTGCCAGACATGCCAAAATCACCTGCCGACTATGCCAGAACCACTTGGCGAACACTCCGGAATCACTTGCCGGGCATGCAGGAACCACCTCTCAGACATGCCAGAACCCCGTTCCAATGACGCCGGAAGCACCAGCCGAGCACGCCGGAACCACCTGCTCGACTCGCCAGAACCACCTGCCGATCACGCAAAAATCACCTGCCGGCTACGCCACAACCAGTTGGTGAACACTTTGGAATCACCTGCCAGGCTTGCTGGAACCACCTGCCGGTCATGCCAAAATCACCTGCCAACTACGCCAGAACCGCTTGGCGGACACTGCGGAAACACCTGTCGGGCCGGCTGGAACCACATCTCAGACGTGCCAGAAACGTGTTCATGAGATGCTGGAACCACACCCCGAACAGATGGATACCACCTGCCAGAACCGCCTGAACCACCTGCTGAGCACGCCGGAACCACCTCCTCGACTCACCGGTACCACCTGCCTGACACGCCAAAATCACGTGCTGGGTATGCCAGAACCACTTGGCGGACACTCCGGAATCATCTGCCGGACATGCCGGAACCAGCTCTCAGACACACCAGAACCAAGTGCCGGAGACGCCGGAAGCACCTGCCGAGCATGCCGGAGCCACCTGCTCGACTCGCCAGAAACACCTGCCGGACACGCCAAAATCACCTGCCGGGTATGCCAGAACCACCTGGCGGACACTACGGAATCACCTGCCGCGCATGCCGGAACCACCTCTCAGACGTGCCGGAAGCACGTGCCAGACACGCCGGAAACACCTACCGGACAGACCGGAACCACCTGCCAAGAACGCCGGAGCCACCTGTTCGACTCGCTGGAACCACCTGCCGGACAGGCCAATATCAACTGCTGGCTATGCCAGAACCACCTGGGGGACTGTCCGGGATCACCTGCCAGCCATGGCGGAACCAGGTCTCAGACGTACCAGAACCACCTGCCGGAGAAGCTGGAAACACGTCCTGGACAGACTGGAACCACGTGACGGCCATGCCTGAACCACCTGCCGAGCACGGCGGAACCACCTGCCGGACACGCCAAAATCACCTGCGGGCTACGCCAGATCCACTTGGACGACTCTCCGAAATGACCTGCCGGGCATGTTGGAACCACCTCTCAGACGTGCCAGAAGCACGTGGCGGACAGTCCGGAATCACCTGTTGGGCATACGCAACCACCTCTGAGACGTACCAGAACCACGTGCCGTGCACGCCGGAACCACCTACCGGACAGACCGGAATCAACTTTTGGGCATGCCGGAACCACCAGTCAGATGTGCCAGAAACACGTGCCGGAGACGCCGGAAACACCTGCCGAGCACGTCGCAACCACCTGCTCAACTCGCCTGAACCACCTGCCGGACACGCCAAAATCACCTGCCCGCTAAACCAGCACCACTTTGGGGACAAGCCGGAATCACGTGAGGGGCATGCCGGCACAGCCTCTCAGACTGAACCTCGTGCCGGACACCACAGTACCACCTGCAGGACAGACCGGAACCACTTGCCGGACACGCCGGAACCACCGGCTCTACCCGCCGGAACGACCGCTGGACATGCAAAATCATCTGCCGGCTACGCCGGAAACACTTGGCGAACACTCCGGAATCACCTTCCGGGCATGCCGGAACCACCTCTCAGATATGCCAGAACCACGTGCCAGTGACCCCGGAAGCACCTGCCGAGCACGCCGGAACCACCTGCTCGACTCGCCAGAACCACCTGCCGGACATGCGAAAATCACCTGCCGGCTAGGCCACAACCAGTTGGGGAACACTTCGGAATCACCTGCCGGGCTTGCTGGAACCACCTGCTGGTCATGCCAAAATCACCTGCCAACTACGCCAGTACCACTTGGCGGACACTGTGGAAACACCTGTCGGGCCGGCCGGAACCACATATCAGACGTGCCAGAGCCATGTGCATGAGATGCTGGAACCACACCCCGAACAGACGGAAAACACCTGCCAGACCCGTCTGAACAACCTGCCGAGCACGCCGGAGCCACCTGCTCGACTCGCCGGAACCACCTACCTGACATGCCCAAATCACCAGCCGGGTATGCCAGAACCACTTGGCGGACACTCCGGAATCATCTGCCGGACATGCCGGAACCAGCTCTCAGACACACCAGAACCAAGTGCCGGAGACGCCGGAAGCACCTGCCGAGCATGCCGGAGCCACCTGCTCGACTCGCTAGAAACATCTGCCGGACACGCCAAAATCACCTGCCGGGTATGCCAGAACCACCTGGCGGACACTACGGAATCACCTGCCGCGCATGCCGGAACCACCTCTCAGACGTGCCGGAAGCACGTGCCAGACACGCCGGAAACACCTACCGGACAGACCGGAACCACCTGCCAAGAACGCCGGAGCCACCTGTTCGACTCGCTGGAACCACCTGAGAGACAGGCCAATATCAACTGCTGGCTATGCCAGAACCACCTGGGGGACAGTCCGGGATCACCTGCCAGCCATGGCGGAACCACCTCTCAGACGTACCAGAACCACCTGCCGGAGAAGCTGGAAACACGTCCTGGACAGACTGGAACCACGTGACGGCCATGCCTGAAACACCTGCCGAGCACGGCCGAACCACCTGCCGGACACGCCAAAATCACCTGCGGGCTACGCCAGAACCACTTGGACGACTCTCCGAAATGACCTGCCGGGCATGTTGGAACCACCTCTGAGACGTGCCAGAAGCACGTGGCGGACAGTCCGGAATCACCTGTTGGGCCTACGCAACCACCTCTGAGACGTACCAGAACCACGTGCCGTGCACGCCGGAACCACCTACCGGACAGACCGGAATCAACTTTTGGGCATGCCGGAACCACCAGTCAGATGTGCCAGAAACACGTGCCGGAGACGCCGGAAGCACCTGCCGAGCACGTCGCAACCACCTGCTCAACTCGCCCGAACCACCTGCCGGACACGCCAAAATCACCTGCCCGCTACACCAGCACCACTTCGGGGACAAGCCGGAATCACGTGAGGGGCATGCCGGCACAGCCTCTCAGACTGAACCTCGTGCCGGACACCACAGAACCACCTGCCGGACAGACCGGAACCACCTGCCGGACACGCCGGAACCACAGGCTCGACCTGCCGGAACGACCACTGGACATGCAAAATCACCTGCCCTCTACGCCGGAAACACTTGGCGAACACTCCGGAATCAACTGCCGGGCATGCCGGAACCACCTCTCTGATATACCAGAACCACGTGCCAATGACCCCGGAAGCACCTGCCGAGCACGCCGGAACCACCTGCTCGACTCGCCAGAACCACCTGCCGGACACGCAAAAATCACCTGCCGGCTACGCCACAACCGGTTGGGGAACACTTCGGAATCACCTGCCGGGCTTGCTGGAACCACCTGCCGGTCATGCCAAAATCACCTGCCAACTACGCCAGTACCACTTGGCGGACACTGTGGAAACAACTGTCGGGCCGGCCGGAACCACATCTCAGACGCGCCAGAACCATGTGCATGAGATGCTGGAACCACACCCCGAACAGACGGAAAGCACCTGCCAGACCCGTCTGAACAACCTGTCGAGCACGCCGGAGCCACCGGCTCGACTCGCCGGAACCACCTACCTGACATGCCAAAATTACCAGCCGGGTATGCCAGAACCACTTGGCGGACACTCCGGAATCATCTGCCGGAAATGCCGGAACCAGCTCTCAGACACACCAGAACCACGTGCCGTGCACGCCGGAACCGCCTACCCGACAGACCGCAATCAGCATTTGGGCATGCCGGAACCACCAGTCAGATGTGCCAGAAACACGTGCCGGAGACGCCGGAAGCACCAGCCGAGCACGTCGCAACCACCTGCTCAACTCGCCTGAACCACCTGCCGGACACGCCAAAATCACCTGCCAGGTAGGCCAGAACCACCTGGCGGACACTACGGAATCACCTGTCGCGCATGCCGGAACCACCTCTCAGACGTGCCGGAAGCACGTGCCGGACACGCCGGAATCACCTACTGGACAGACCGGAACCACCTGCCGAGCACTCCGGAGCCACCTGTTCGACTCGCTGGAACCACCTGCCGGACAGGCCAATATTAACTGCTGGCTATGCCAGAACCACCTGGGGGACGGTCCGGAATCACCTGCCAGCCATGGCGGAACCACCTCTCGGACGTACCAGAACCACCTGCCGGAGAAGCTGGAAACACGTCCTGGACAGTCTGGAACCACCTGCCGGCCAAGCCTGAACCACCTGCCAAGCACAACGGAACAACCTGCCAGACACGCCAAAATCACCTGCGTGTTATGCCAGAACCACTTGGAGGACTCTCTGGGATGATCTGCCGGGCATACCGGAACCACCTCTCAGACGTGCCAGAACCATGTGGCTGACAGTCCGGAATGACCTGTTGGGCATGCGCAACCACCTCTGAGACGTACCAGAACCACATGCCGTGCAGGCTGGAACCACCTACCGGACAGACCGGAATCACCTTTCGGGCATGCCGGAACCACCTGTCAGATGTGCCAGAAACACGTGCCGGAGACGCCGGAAGCACCTGCCAAGCACGTTGGAACCACCTGCTCAACTCGCCTGAACCACCTGCCGGACATGCCAAAATCACCTGCCGACTATGCCAGAACCACTTGGCGAACACTCCGGAATCACTTGCCGGGCATGCAGGAACCACCTCTCAGACATGCCAGAACCCCGTTCCAATGACGCCGGAAGAACCAGCCGAGCACGCCGGAACCACCTGCTCGACTCGCCAGAACCACCTGCCGATCACGCAAAAATCACCTGCCGGCTACGCCACAACCAGTTGGTGAACACTTTGGAATCACCTGCCAGGCTTGCTGGAACCACCTGCCAGTCATGCCAAAATCACCTGCCAACTACGCCAGAACCGCTTGGCGGACACTGCGGAAACACCTGTCGGGCCGGCTGGAACCACATCTCAGACGTGCCAGAAACGTGTTCATGAGATGCTGGAACCACACCCCGAACAGATGGATACCACCTGCCAGAACCGCCTGAACCACCTGCTGAGCACGCCGGAACCACCTGCTCGACTCACCGGTACCACCTGCCTGACACGCCAAAATCACGTGCTGGGTATGCCAGAACCACTTGGCGGACACTCCGGAATCATCTGCCGGACATGCCGGAACCAGCTCTCAGACACACCAGAACCAAGTGCCGGAGACGCCGGAAGCACCTGCCGAGCATGCCGGAGCCACCTGCTCGACTCGCCAGAAACACCTGCCGGACACGCCAAAATCACCTGCCGGGTATGCCAGAACCACCTGGCGGACACTACGGAATCACCTGCCGCGCATGCCGGAACCACCTCTCAGACGTGCCGGAAGCACGTGCCAGACACGCCGGAAACACCTAGCGGACAGACCGGAACCACCTGCCAAGAACGCCGGAGCCACCTGTTCGACTCGCTGGAACCACCTGCCGGACAGGCCAATATCAACTGTTGGCTATGCCAGAACCACCTGGGGGACTGTCCGGGATCACCTGCCAGCCATGGCGGAACCAGCTCTCAGACGTACCAGAACCACCTGCCGGAGAAGCTGGAAACACGTCCTGGACAGACTGGAACCACGTGACGGCCATGCCTGAAACACCTGCCGAGCACGGCGGAACCACCTGCCGGACACGCCAAAATCACCTGCGGGCTGCGCCAGATCCACTTGGACGACTCTCCGAAATGACCTGCCGGGCGTGTTGGAACCACCTCTGAGACGTGCCAGAAGCACGTGGCGGACAGTCCGGAATCACCTGTTGGGCCTACGCAACCACCTCTGAGACGTACCAGAACCACGTGCCGTGCACGCCGGAACCACCTACCGGACAGACCGCAATCAACTTTTGGGCATGCCGGTACCACCAGTCAGATGTGCCAGAAACACGTGCCGGAGACGCCGGAAACACCTGCCGAGCACGTCGCAACCACCTGCTCAACTCGCCTGAACCACCTGCCGGACACGCCAAAATCACCTGCCCGCTACACCAGCACCAGTTTGGGGCCAAGCCGGAATCACGTGAGGGGCATGCCGGCACAGCCTCTCAGACTGAACCTCGTGCCGGACACCACAGTACCACCTGCAGGACAGACCGGAACCACTTGCCGGACACGCCGGAACCACCGGCTCGACCCGCCGGAACGACCGCTGGACATGCAAAATCATCTGCCGGCTACGCCGGAAACACTTGGCGAACACTGGGGAATCACCTGCCGGGCATGCCGGAACCACCTCTCAGATATGCCAGAACCACGTGCCAGTGACCCCGGAAGCACCTGCCGAGCACGCCGGAACCACCTGCTCGACTCGCCAGAACCACCTGCCGGACATGCGAAAATCACCTGCCGGCTACGCCACAACCGGTTGGGGAACACTTCGGAATCACCTGCCGGGCTTGCTGGAACCACCTGCCGGTCATGCCAAAATCACCTGCCAACTACGCCAGTACCACTTGGCGGACACTGTCGAAACACCTGTCGGGCCGGCCGGAACCACATCTCAGACGTGCCAGAGCCATGTGCATGAGATGCTGGAACCACACCCCGAACAGACGGAAAACACCTGCCAGACCCGTCTGAACAACCTGCCGAGCACGCCGGAGCCACCTGCTCGACTCGCCGGAACCACCTACCTGACATGCCCAAATCACCAGCCGGGTATGCCAGAACCACTTGGCGGACACTCCGGAATCATCTGCCGGACATGCCGGAACCAGCTCTCAGACACACCAGAACCACGTGCCGGAGACGCCGGAAGCACCTGCCGAGCATGCCGGAGCCACCTGCTCGACTCGCCAGAAACACCTTCCGGACACGCCAAAATCACCTGCTGGCTACGCCAGAACCACCTGGGGGACACTCCAAAATCACCTGTCGCGCATGCCGGAACCACCTCTCAGACGTGCCGGAAGCACGTGCCGGACACGCCGGAATCACCTACCGGACAGACCGGAACCACCTGCCGAGCACGCCGGAGCCACCTGTTCGACTCGCTGGAACCACCTGCCGGACAGGCCAATATCAACTGCTGGCTATGCCAGAACCACCTGGGGGATGGTCCGGAATCACCTGCCAGCCATGGCGGAACCACCTCTCAGACGTACCAGAACCACCTGCCGGAGAAGCTGGAAACACGTCCTGGACAGTCTGGAACCACCTGCCGGCCAAGCCTGAACCACCTGCCAAGCACAACGGAACAACCTGCCAGACACGCCAAAATCACCTGCGTGTTATGCCAGAAACACTTGGAGGACTCTCTGGGATGACCTGCCGGGCATGCCGGAACCACCTCTCAGACGTGCCAGAACCGTGTGGCGGACAGTCCGGAATCACCTGTTGGGCATGCGCAACCACCTCTGAGACGTACCAGAACCACATGCCGTGCAGGCTGGAACCACCTACCGGACAGACCGGAATCACCTTTCGGGCATGCCGGAACCACCTGTCAGTTGTGCCAGAAACACGTGCCGGAGACGCCGGAAGCACCTGCCAAGCACGTTGGAACCACCTGCTCAACTCGCCTGAACCACCTGCCGGACATGCCAAAATCACCTGCCGACTATGCCAGAACCACTTGGCGAACACTCCGGAATCACTTGCCGGGCATGCAGGAACCACCTCTCAGACATGCCAGAACCCCGTGCCAATGACCCCGGAAGCACAGCTGAGCACTCCGGAACCACCTGCTCGACTCGCCAGAACCACCTGCCGATCACGCAAAAATCACCTGCCGGCTACGCCACAACCAGTTGGTGAACACTTTGGAATCACCTGCCAGGCTTGCTGGAACCACCTGCCGGTCATGCCAAAATCACCTGCCAACTACGCCAGAACCGCTTGGCGGACACTGCGGAAACACCTGTCGGGCCGGCTGGAACCACCTCTCAGACGTGCCAGAAACGTGTTCATGAGATGCTGGAACCACACCCCGAACAGATGGATACCACCTGCCAGAACCGCCTGAACCAGCTGCTGAGCACGCCGGAACCACGTGCTCGACTCACCGGTACCACCTCCCTGACACGCCAAAATCACCTGCTGGGTATGCCAGAACCACTTGGCGGACACTCCGGAATCATCTGCCGGACATGCCGGAACCAGCTCTCAGACACACCAGAACCAAGTGCCGGAGACGCCGGAAGCACCTGCCGAGCATGCCGGAGCCACCTGCTCGACTCGCTAGAAACACCTGCCGGACACGCCAAAATCACCTGCCGGGTATGCCAGAACCACCTGGCGGACACTACGGAATCACCTGCCGCGCATGCCGGAACCACCTCTCAGACGTGCCGGAAGCACGTGCCAGACACGCCCGAAACACCTACCGGACAGACCGGAACCACCTGCCAAGAACGCCGGAGCCACCTGTTCGACTCGCTGGAACCACCTGAGAGACAGGCCAATATCAACTGCTGGCTATGCCAGAACCACCTGGGGGACTGTCCGGGATCACCTGCCAGCCATGGCGGAACCAGCTCTCAGACGTACCAGAACCACCTGCCGGAGAAGCTGGAAACACGTCCTGGACAGACTGGAACCACGTGACGGCCATGCCTGAAACACCTGCCGAGCACGGCGGAACCACCTGCCGGACACGCCAAAATCACCTGCGGGCTATGCCAGAACCACTTGGACGACTCTCCGAAATGACCTGCCGGGCATGTTGGAACCACCTCTCAGACGTGCCAGAAGCACGTGGCGGACAGTCCGGAATCACCTGTTGGGCCTACGCAACCACCTCTGAGACGTACCAGAACCACGTGCCGTGCACGCCGGAACCACCTACCGGACAGACCGGAATCAACTTTTGGGCATGCCGGAACCACCAGTCAGATGTGCCAGAAACACGTGCCGGAGACGCCGGAAGCACCTGCCGAGCACGTCGCAACCACCTGCTCAACTCGCCCGAACCACCTGCCGGACACACCAAAATCACCTGCCCGCTACACCAGCACCACTTCGGGGACAAGCCGGAATCACGTGAGGGGCATGCCGGCACAGCCTCTCAGACTGAACCTCGTGCCGGACACCACAGAACCACCTGCCGGACAGACCGGAACCACCTGCCGGACACGCCGGAACCACAGGCTCGACGTGCCGGAACGACCACTGGACATGCAAAATCACCTGCCCTCTATGCCGGAAACACTTGGCGAACACTCCGGAATCAACTGCCGGGCATGCCGGAACCACCTCTCTGATATACCAGAACCACGTGCCAATGACCCCGGAAGCACCTGCCGAGCACGCCGGAACCACCTGCTCGACTCGCCAGAACCACCTGCCGGACACGCAAAAATCACCTGCCGGCTACGCCACAACCAGTTGGGGAACACTTCGGAATCACCTGCCGGGCTTGCTGGAACCACCTGCCGGTCATGCCAAAATTACCTGCCAACTACGCCAGTACCACTTGGCGGACACTGTGGAAACAACTGTCGGGCCGGCCGGAACCACATCTCAGACGCGCCAGAACCATGTGCATGACATGCTGGAACCACACCCCGAACAGACGGAAAGCACCTGCCAGACCCGTCTGAACAACCTGTCGAGCACGCCGGAGCCACCGGCTCGACTCGCCGGAACCACCTACCTGACATGCCAAAATTACCAGCCGGGTATGCCAGAACCACTTGGCGGACACTCCGGAATCATCTGCCGGACATGCCGGAACCAGCTCTCAGACACACCAGAACCACGTGCCGTGCACGCCGGAACCGCCTACCCGACAGACCGCAATCAGCATTTGGGCATGCCGGAACCACCAGTCAGATGTGCCAGAAACACGTGCCGGAGACGCCGGAAGCACCTGCCGAGCACGTCGCACCCACCTGCTCAACTCGCCTGAACCACCTGCCGGACACGCCAAAATCACCTGCCAGGTATGCCAGAACCACCTGGCGGACACTACGGAATCACCTGCCGCGCATGCCGGAATCACCTCTCAGATGTGCCGGAAGCACGTGCCAGACACGCCGGAAACACCTACCCAACAGACCGGAACCACCTGCCAAGAACGCCGGAGCCACCTGTTCGACTCGCTGGAACCACCTGCCGGACAGGCCAATATCAACGGCTGGCTATGCCAGAACCACCTGGGGGACAGTCCGGGATCACCTGCCAGCCATGGCGGAACCACCTCTCAGACGTACCAGAACCACCTGCCGGAGAAGCTGGAAACACGTCCTGGACAGACTGGAACCACGTGACGGCCATGCCTGAACCACCTGCCGAGCACGGCGGAACCACCTGCCGGACACGCCAAAATCAGCTGCGGGCTACGCCAGAACCACTTGGACGACTCTCCGAAATGACCTGCCGGGCATGTTGGAACCACCTCTCAGACGTGCCAGAAGCACGTGGCGGACAGTCTGGAATCACCTGTTGGGCATACGCAACCACCTCTGACACGTACCAGAACCACGTGCCGTGCACGCCGGAACCACCTACCGGACAGACCGGAATCAACTATTGGGCATGCCGGAACCACCAGTCAGATGTGCCAGAAACACGTGCCGGAGATGCCGGAAGCACCTGCCGAGCACGTCGCAACCACCTGCTCAACTCGCCTGAACCACCTGCCTGACACGCCAAAATCACCTGCCCGCTACACCAGCACCACTTTGGGGACAAGCCGGAATCACGTGAGGGGCATGCCGGCACAGACTCTCAGACTGAACCTCGTGCCGGGCACCACAGAACCACCTGCCGGACAGACCGGAACCACCTGCCGGACACGCCGGAACCACCCGCTCGACCCGCCGGAACGACCGCTGGACTTGCAAAATCACCAGCCGGCTACGCCGGAAACACTTGGCGAACACTCCGGAATCACCTGCCGGGCATGCCGGAACCACCTCTCAGATATGCCAGAACCACGTGCCAATGACCCCGGAAGCACCTGCCAAGCACGTTGGAACCACCTGCTCAACTCGCCTGAACCACCTGCCGGACACGCAAAAATCACCTGCCAGCTACACCACAACCAGTTGGGGAACACTTCGGAATCACCGGTCAGGCTTGCTGGAACCAACTGCCGGTCATGCCAAAATCACCTGCCAACTACGCCAGTACCACTTGGCGGACACTGTGGAAACACCTGTCGGGCCGGCCGGAACCACATCTCAGACGTGCCAGAACCATGTGCATGAGATGCTGGAACCACACCCCGAACAGACGGAAAACACCTGCCAGACACGTCTGAACAACCTGCCGAGCACGCCGGAGCCACCTGCTCAACTCACCGGTACCACCTCCCTGACACCCCAAAATCACCTGCTCGGTATGCCAGAACCACTTGGCGGAAACTCCGGAATCATCTGCCGGACATGCCGGAACCAGCTCTCAGACACACCAGAACCATGTGCCGGAGACACCAGAAGCACCTGCCGAGCACGCCGGAACCACCTGCTCGACTCGCCAGAACCACCTGCCGATCACGCAAAAATTACCTGCCGGCTATGCCACAACCAGTTGGTGAACACTTTGGAATCACCTGCTGGGCTTGCTGGAACCACCTGCCGGTCATGCCAAATCACCTGCCAACTACGCCAGTACCACTTGGCGGACACTGTGGAAACACCTGTCCGGCCGGCCGGAACCACATCTCAGACGTGCCAGAACCATGTGCATGAGATGCTGGAACCACACCCCGAACAGACGGAAAACACCTGCCAGACCCGTCTGAACAACCTGCCGAGCACGCCGGAGCCACCTACCTGACATGCCCAAATCACCAGCCGGGTATGCCAGAACCACTTGGCGACACTCCGGAATCATCTGCCGGACATGCCGGAACCAGCGCTCAGACACACCACAACCACGTCCCGGAGACGCCGCAAGCACCAGCCGAGCATGCCGGAGCCACCTGCTCGACTCGCCAGAAACACCTGCCGGACACGCCAAAATCACCTGCCGGGTACGCCAGAACCACCTGGCGGACACTCCGAAATCACCTGTCGCGCATGCCGGAACCACCTCTCAGACGTGCCGGAAGCACGTGCCGGACACGCCGGAATCACCTACCGGACAGACCGGAACCACCTGTCGAGCACGCCGGAGCCACCTGTTCGACTCGCTGGAACCACCTGCCGGACAGGCCAATATCAACTGATGGCTATGCCAGAACCAACTGGGGGACGGTCCGGAATCACCTGCCAGCCATGGCGGAACCACCTCTCAGACGTGCCAGAACCATGTGGCGGACAGTCCAGAATCACCTGTTTGGCATGCGCAACCACCTCTGAGACGTACCAGAACCGCATGCCGTGCAGGCTGGAACCACCTACCGGACAGACCGGAATCACCTTTCGGGCATGTCGGAACCACCTGTCAGTTGTGCCAGAAACACGTGCTGGAGATGCCGGAAGCACCTGCCAAGCACGTTGGAACCACCTGCTCAACTCGCCTGAACCACCTGCCGGACATGCCAAAATCACCTGCCGAGTATGCCAGAACCACTTGGCGAACACTCCGGAATCACTGGCCGGGCATGCAGGAACCACATCTCAGACATGCCAGAACCCCGTGCCAATGACCCCGGAAGCACCATCCGAGCACGCCGAAACCACCTGCTCGACTCGCCAGAACCACCTGCCGATCACGGAAAAATCACCTGCCGGCTACGCCACAACCAGTTGTTGAACACTTTGGAACCACCTGCCAGGCTTGCTGGAACCACATGCCGGTCATGCCAAAATCACCTGCCAACTACGCCAGACCCGCTTGGCGGACACTGCGGAAACACCTGTTGGGCCGGCTGGAACCACATCTCAGACGTGCCAGAAACGTGTTCATGAGATGCTGGAACCACACCCCGAACAGACGGATACCACCTGCCAGAACCTCCTGAACCACCTGCTGAGCACGCCGGAACCACCTGCTCGACTCACCGGTACCACCTCCCTGACACGCCAAAATCACCTGCTGGGTATGCCAGAACCACTTGGTGGACACTCCGGAATCATCTCCCGGACATGCCGGAACCAGCTCTCAGACACACCAGAACCAAGTGCCGGAGACGCCGGAAGCACCTGCCGAGCATGCCGGAGCCAGCTGCTCGACTCGCCAGAAACACCTGCCGGACACGCCAAAATCACCTGCCGGGTACGCCAGAACCACCTGGCGGACACTCCGAAATCTCCTGTCGCGCATGCCGGAACCACCTCTCAGACGTGCCGGAAGCACGTGCCGGACACGCCGGAATCACCTACCGGACAGACCGGAACCACCTGCCGAGCACGCCGGAGCCACCTGTTCGACTCGTTGGAACCACCTGCCGGACAGGCCAATATCAACTGCTGGCTATGCCAGAACCACCTGGGGGACAGTCCGGGATCACCTGTCAGCCATGGCGGAACCACCTCTCAGACGTACCAGAACCACCTGCCGGAGAAGCTGGAAACACGTCCTGGACAGACTGGAACCACGTGACGGCCATGCCTGAACCACCTGCCGAGCACGGCGGAACCACCTGCCGGACACGCCAAAATCACCTGCGGGCTACGCCAGAACCACTTGGACGACTCTCCGAAATGACCTGCCGGGCATGTTGGAACCCCCTCTCAGACGTGCCAGAACCACGTGGCGGACAGTCCAGAATCGCCTGTTGGGCATACGCAACCACCTCTCAGACGGACCAGAACCACGTGCCGTGCACGCCGGAACCACCTACCGGACAGACCGGAATCAACTTTTGGGCATGCCGGAACCACCAGTCAGATGTGCCAGAAACACGTGCCGGAGACGCCGGAACCACCTGCCGAGCACGTCACAAGCACCTGCTCAACTCGCCTGAACCACATGCCGGACACGCCAAAATCACCTGCCCGCTACACCAGCACCACTTCGGGGACATGCCGGAATCACGTGAGGGGCATGCCGGCACAGCCTCTCAGACTGGACCTCGTGCCGGACACCACAGAACCACCTGCCGGACAGACCGGAACCACCTGCCGGACACGCCGGAACCACCGGCTCGACCCGCCGGAACGACCGCTGGACATGCAAAATCATCTGCCGGCTACGCCGGAAACACTTGGCGAACACTCCGGAATCACCTGCCGGGCATGCCGGAACCACCTCTCAGATATGCCAGAACCACGTGCCAATGACCCCGGAAGCACCTGCCGAGCACGCCGGAACCACCTGCTCGACTCGCCAGAACCACCTGCCGGACACGCAAAAATCACCTGCCGGCTACGCCACAACCAGTTGGGGAACACTTCGGAATCACCTGCCGGGCTTGCTGGAACCACCTGCCGGTCATGCCAAAATCACCAGCCAACTACGCCAGTACCACTTGTCGGACACTGTCGAAAAACCTGTCGGGCCGGCCGGAACCACATCTCAGACGTGCCAGAACCATGTGCATGAGATGCTGGAACCACACACCGAACAGACGGAAAACACCTGCCAGACCCGTCTGAACAACCTGACGAGCACGCCGGAGCCACATGCTCGACTCGCCGGAGCCACCTACCTGACATGCCCAAATCACCAGCCGGGTATGCCAGAACCACTTGGCGGACTCTCCGGAATCATCTGCCGGACATGCCGGAACCAGCTCTCAGAGACACCAGAACCACGTGCCGGAGACGCCGGAAGCACCTGCCGAGCATGCCGGAGCCACCTGCTCGACTCGCCAGAAACACCTGCCGGACACACCAAAATCACCTGCCGGGTACGCCAGAACCACCTGGCGGACACTCCGAAACCACCTGTCGTGTATGCCGGAACCACCTCCCAAACGTGCCGGAAGCACGTGCCGGACACGCCGGAATCAGCTACCAGACAGACTGGAACCACCTGCCGAGCACGCCGGAGCCACCTGTTCGACTCGCTGGAACCACCTGCCGGACAGGCCAATATCAACTGCTGGCTATGCCAGAACCACCTGGGGGACAGTCCGGGATCACCTGCCAGCCATGGCGGAACCACCTCTCAGACGTACCAGAACCACCTGCCGGAGAAACTGGAAACACGTCCTGGACAGACTGGAACCACGTGACGGCCATGCCTGAACCACCTGCCGAGCACGGCGGAACCACCTGCCGGACACGCCAAAATCACCTGCGGGCTACGCCAGAACCACTTGGACGACTCTCCGAAATGACCTGCCGGGCATGTTGGAACCACCTCTCAGACTTGCCAGAAGCACGTTGCGGAGACGCCGGAAGCACCTGCCGAGCACGTCGCAACCACCTGCTCAACTCGCCTGAACCACCTGCCGGACACGCCAAAATCACCTGCCCGCTACACCAGCACCACTTCGGGGACAAGCCGGAATCACGTGAGGGGCATGCCGGCACAGCCTCTCAGACTGAACCTCGTGCCGGACACCACAGAACCACCTGCCGGACAGACCGGAACCACCTGCCGGACACGCCGTAACCACCGGCTCGACCCACCGGAACGATCGCTGGACATGCAAAATCACCTGCCGGCTAGGCCGGAAACACTTTGCGAACACTCCGGAATCACCTGCCGGGCATGCCGGAACCACCTCTCAGATATGCCAGAACCACGTGCCAATGACCCCGGAAGCACCTGCTGAGCACGCCGGAACCACCTGCTCGACTCGCCAGAACCACCTGCCGGACACGCAAAAATCACCTGCCGGCTACGCCACAACCAGTTGGGGAACACTTCGGAATCACCTGCCGGGCTTGCTGGAACCACCTGCCGGTCATGCCAAAATCACCTGCCAACTACGCCAGTACCACTTGGCGGACACTGTGGAAACATCTGGCGGGCCGGCCGGAACCACATCTCAGACGTGCCAGAAGCATGTGCATGAGATGCTGGAACCACACCCCGAACAGACAGAAAACACCTGCCAGACCCGTCTGAACAACCTGCCGAGCACGCCGGAGCCACCTGCTCGACTCGCCGGAACCACCTACGTGACATGCCAAAAAAACCAGCCGGGTATGCCAGAAACACTTGGCGGACACTCCGGAATCATCTGCCGGACATGCCGGAACCAGCTCTCAGACACACCAGAACCACGTGCCGGAGACGCCGGAAGCATCTGCCGAGCATGCCGGAGCCACCTGCTCGACTCGCCAGAAACACCTGCCGGACACGCCAAAATCACCTGCCGGGTACGCCAGAACCACCTGGCGGACACTCCGAAATCACCTGTCGCGCATGCCGGAACCACCTCTCAGACGTGCCGGAAGCACGTGCCGGACACGCCGGAATCACCTACCGGACAGACCGGAACCACCTGCCGAGCACGCCGGAGCCACCTGTTCGACTCGCTGGAACCACCTGCCGGACAGGCCAATATCAACTGCTGGCTATGCCAGAACCACCTGGGGGACGGTCCGGAATCACCTGCCAGCCATGGCGGAACCACCTCTCAGACGTACCAGAACCACCTGCCGGAGAAGCTGGAAACACGTCCTGGACAGTCTGGAACCACCTGCCGGCCAAGCCTGAACCACCTGCCAAGCACAACGGAACAACCTGCCAGACACGCCAAAATCACCTGCGTGTTATGCCAGAACCACTTGGAGGACTCTCTGGGATGACCTGCCGGGCATGCCGGAACCACCTCTCAGACGTGCCAGAACCATGTGGCGGACAGTCCGGAATCACCTGTTGGGCATGCGCAACCACCTCTGAGACGTACCAGAACCACATGCCGTGCAGGCTGGAACCACCTACCGGACAGACCGGAATCACCTTTCGGGCATGCCGGAACCACCTGTCAGATGTGCCAGAAACACGTGCCGGAGACGCCGGAAGCACCTGCCAAGCACGTTGGAACCACCTGCTCAACTCGCCTGAACCACCTGCCGGACATGCCAAAATCACCTGCCGACTATGCCAGAACCACTTGGCGAACACTCCGGAATCACTTGCCGGGCATGCAGGAACCACCTCTCAGACATGCCAGAACCCCGAGCCAATGACCCCGGAAGCACCAGCCGAGCACGCCGGAACCACCTGCTCGACTCGCCAGAACCACCTGCCGGATACGCCAAAATCACCTGCCTGCTACACCAGCACCACTTCGGGGACAAGCCGGAATCACATGAGGGGCATGCCGGCACAGCCTCTCAGACTGAACCTCGTGCCGGACACCACAGAACCACCTGCCGGACAGACCGGAACCACCTGCCGGACACGCCGGAACCACCGGCTCGACCCGCCGGAACGACCGCTGGACATGCAAACTCACCTGCCGGCTACGCCGGAAACACTTGGCGAACACTCCGGAATCACCAGCCGGGCATGCCGGAACCACCTCTCAGATATGCCAGAACCACGTGCCAATGACCCCGGAAGCACAAGCCGAGCACGCCAGAACCACCTGCTCGACTCACCAGAACCACCTGCCGGACACGCGAAAATCACCTGCCGGCTACGCCACAACCAGTTGGGGAACACTTCGGAATCACCTGCCGGGCTTGCTGGAACCACCTGCCGGTCATGCCAAAATCACCTGCCAACTACGCCAGAACCGCTTGGCGGCCACTGCGGAAACACCTGTCGGGCCGGCCGGAACCACATCTCAGACGTGCCAGAACCATGTGCATGAGATGCTGGAACCACACCCCGAACAGACAGAAAACACCTGCCAGACACGTCTGAACAACCTGCCGAGCACGCCGGAGCCACCTGCTCGACTCGCCGGAACCACCTACCTGACATGCCCAAATCACCTGCCGGGTATGCCAGAACCACTTGGCGGACACTCCGGAATCATCTGCCGGACATGCCGGAACCAGCGCTCAAACACACCAGAACCACGTGCCGGAGACGCCGGAAGCACCTGCCGAGCATGCCGGAGCCACCTGCTCGACTCGCCATAAACAACTGCCAGACACCCCAAAATCACCTGCGTGTTATGCCACAACCACTTGGAGGAATCTATGGGATGACATGCCGGGCATGCCGGAACCACCTCTCAGACGTGCCAGAAACATGTGCCGGACAGTCCGGAATCACCTGTTGGGCATGCGCAACCACCTCTGAGACGTACCAGAACCACATGCCGTGCAGGCTGGAACCACCTACCGGACAGACCGGAATCACCTTTCGGGCATGCCGGAACCACCTGTCAGATGTGCCAGAAACACGTGCCGGAGACGCCGGAAGCACCTGCCAAGCACGTTGGAACCACCTGCTCAACTCGCCTGAACCACCTGCCGGACATGCCAAAATCACCTGCCGACTATGCCAGAACCACTTGGCGAACACTCCATAATCACTTGCCGGGCATGCAGGAACCACCTCTCAGACATGCCAGAACCCTGTGCCAATGACCCCGGAAGCACCAGCCGAGCACGCCGGAACCACCTGCTCGACTCGCCAGAACCACCTGCCGATCACGCAAAAATCACCTGCCGGCTACGCCACAACCAGTTGGTGAACACTTTGGAATCACCTGCCAGGCTTGCTGGAACCACCTGCCGGTCATGCCAAAATCACCTGCCAACTACGCCAGAACCGCTTGGCGGACACTGCGGAAACACCTTTCGAGACGGCTGGAACCACATCTCAGACGTGCCAGAAACGTGTTCATGAGATGCTGGAACCACACCCCGAACAGACGGATACCACCTGCCAGAACCGCCTGAACCACCTGCCGAGCACGCCGGAACCACCTGCTCGACTCACCGGTACCACCTCCCTGACATGCCAAAATCACCTGCTGGGTATGCCAGAACCACTTGGCGGACACTCCGGAATCATCTGCCGGACATGCCTTAACCAGCTCTCAGACACACCAGAACCAAGTGCCGGAGACGCCGGAAGCACCTTCCGAGCATGCCGGAGCCACCTGCTCGACTCGCCAGAAACACCTGCAGGACATGCCAAAATCACCTGCCGGGTATGCCAGAACCACCTGGCGGACACTACGGAATCACCTGCCGCGCATGCCGGAAGCACGTGCCAGACACGCCGCAAACACCTACCGGACAGACCGGAACCACCTGCCGAGCACGCCGGAGCCACCTGTTCGACTCGCTGGAACCACCTGCCGGACAGGCCAATATCAACTGCTGGCTATGCCAGAACCACCTGGGGGACAGTCCGGGATCACCTGCCAGCCATGGCGGAACCACCTCTCAGACGTACCAGAACCACCTGCCGGAGAAGCTGGAAACACGTCCTGGACAGACTGGAACCACGTGACGGCCATGCCTGAACCACCTGCCGAGCACGGCGGAACCACCTGCCGGACACGCCAAAATCACCTGCGGGCTACGCCAGAACCACTTGGACGACTCTCCGAAATGACCTGCCGGGCATGTTGGAACCACCTCTCAGACGTGCCAGAAGCACGTGGCGGACAGTCCGGAATCACCTGTTGGGCATACGCAACCACCTCTGAGACGTACCAGAACCACGTGCCGTGCACGCCGGAACCACCTACCGGACAGACCGGAATCAACTTTTGGGCATGCCGGAACCACCAGTCAGATGTGCCAGAAACACGTGCCGGAGACGCCGGAAGCACCTGCCGAGCACGTCGCAACCACCTGCTCAACTCGCCTGAACCACCTGCCGGACACTCCAAAATCACCTGCCCGCTACACCAGCACCACTTCGGGGACAAGCCGGAATCACGTGAGGGGCATGCCGGCACAGCCTCTCAGACTGAACCTCGTGCCGGACACCACAGAACCACCTGCCGGACAGACCGGAACCACCTGCCGGACACGCCGGAACCACAGGCTCGACCCGCCGGAACGACCGCTGGACATGCAAACTCACCTGCCGGCTACGCCGGAAACACTTGGCGAACACTCCGGAATCACCTGCCGGGCATGCCGGAACCACCTCTCAGATATGCCAGAACCACGTGCCAATGACCCCGGAAGCACCTGCCGAGCACGCCGGAACCACCTGCTCGACTCGCCAGAACCACCTGCCGGACACGCAAAAATCACCTGCCGGCTACGCCACAACCAGTTGGGGAACACTTCGGAATCACCTGCCGGGCTTGCTGTAACCACCTGCCGGTCATGCCAAAATCACCAGCCAACTACGCCAGTACCACTTGGCGGACACTGTGGAAACACCTGTCGGGCCGGCCGGAACCACATCTCAGATGTGCCAGAACCATGTGCATGAGAAGCTGGAACCACACCCCGAACAGACGGAAAACACCTGCCAGACACGTCTGAACAACCTGCCGAGCACGCCGGAGCCACCTGCTCGACTCGCCGGAACCTCCTACCTGACATGCCCAAATCACCAGCCGGGTATGCCAGAACCACTTGGCGGACACTCCGGAATCATCTGCCGGACATGCCGGAACCAGCGCTCAGACACACCAGAACCACGTGCCGGAGACGCCGGAAGCACCTGCCGAGCATGCCGGAGCCACCTGCTCGACTCGCCATAAACACCTGCCGGACATGCCAAAATCACCTGCCGGGTACGCCAGAACCACCTGCCGGACACTCCGAAATCACCTGTCGCGCATGCCTGAACCACCTCTCAGAAGTGCCGGAAGCACGTGCCGGACACGCCGGAATCACCTACCGGACAGACCGGAACCACCTGCCGAGCACGCCGGAGCCACCTGTTCGACTCGCTGGAACCACCTGCCGGACAGGCCAATATCAACTGCTGGCTATGCCAGAACCAGCTGGGGGAAGGTCCGGAATCACCTGCCAGCCATGGCGGAACCACCTCTCCGACGTACCAGAACCACCTGCCGGAGAAGCTGGAAACACGTCCTGGACAGTCTGGAACCACCTGCCGGCCAAGCCTGAACCACCTGCCAAGCACAACGGAACAACCTGCCAGACACGCCAAAATCACCTGCGTGTTATGCCAGAAACACTTGGAGGACTCTCTGGGATGACCTGCCGGGCATGCCGGAACCACCTCTCAGACGTGCCAGAACCATGTGGCGGACAGTCCGGAATCACCTGTTGGGCATGCGCAACCACCTCTGAGACGTACCAGAACCACATGCCGTGCAGGCTGGAACCACCTACCGGACAGACCGGAATCACCTTTCGGGCATGCCGGAACCACCTGTCAGATGTGCCAGAAACACGTGCCGGAGACGCCGGAAGCACCTGCCAAGCACGTTGGAACCACCTGCTCAACTCGCCTGAACCACCTGCCGGACATGCCAAAATCACCTGCCGACTATGCCAGAACCACTTGGCGAACACTCCGGAATCACTTGCCGGGCATGCAGGAACCACCTCTCAGACATGCCAGAACCCCGTGCCAATGACCCCGGAAGCACCAGCCGAGCACGCCGGAACCACCTGCTCGACTCGCCAGAACCACCTGCCGATCACGCAAAAATCACCTGCCGGCTACGCCACAACCAGTTGGTGAACACTTTGGAATCACCTGCCAGGCTTGCTGGAACCACCTGCCGGTCATGCCAAAATCACCTGCCAACTACGCCAGAACCGCTTGGCGGACACTGCGGAAACACCTTTCGAGCCGGCTGGAACCACATCTCAGACGTGCCAGAAACGTGTTCATGAGATGGTGGAACCACACCCCGAACAGACGGATACCACCTGCCAGAACCGCCTGAACCACCTGCCGAGCACGCCGGAACCACCTGCTCGACTCACCGGTACCACCTCCCTGACATGCTAAAATCACCTGCTGGGTATGCCAGAACCACTTGGCGGACACTCCGGAATCATCTGCCGGACATGCCTTAACCAGCTCTCAGACACACCAGAACCAAGTGCCGGAGACGCCGGAAGCACCTTCCGAGCATGCCGGAGCCACCTGCTCGACTCGCCAGAAACACCTGCCGGACACGCCAAAATCACCTGCCGGGTATGCCAGAACCACCTGGCGGACACTACGGAATCACCTGCCGCGCATGCTGGAAGCACGTGCCAGACACGCTGCAAACACCTACCGGACAGACCGGAACCACCTGCCGAGCACGCCGGAGCCACCTGTTCGACTCGCTGGAACCACCTGCCGGACAGGCCAATATCAACTGCTGGCTATGCCAGAACCACCTGGGGGACAGTCCGGGATCACCTGCCAGCCATGGCGGAACCACCTCTCAGACGTACCAGAACCACCTGCCGGAGAAGCTGGAAACACGTCCTGGACAGACTGGAACCACGTGACGGCCATGCCTGAACCACCTGCCGAGCACGGCGGAACCACCTGCCGGACACGCCAAAATCACCTGCGGGCTACGCCAGAACCACTTGGACGACTCTCCGAAATGACCTGCCGGGCATGTTGGAACCACCTCTCAGACGTGCCAGAAGCACGTGGCGGACAGTCCGGAATCACCTGTTGGGCATACGCAACCACCTCTGAGACGTACCAGAACCACGTGCCGTGCACGCCGGAACCACCTACCGGACAGACCGGAATCAACTTTTGGGCATGCCGGAACCACCAGTCAGATGTGCCAGAAACACGTGCCGGAGACGCCGTAAGCACCTGCCGAGCACGTCGCAACCACCTGCTCAACTCGCCTGAACCACCTGCCGGACACGCCAAAATCACCTGCCCGCTACACCAGCACCACTTCGGGGACAAGCCGGAATCACGTGAGGGGCATGCCGGCACAGCCTCTCAGACTGAACCTCGTGCCGGACACCACAGAACCACCTGCCGGACAGACCGGAACCACCTGCCGGACACGCCGGAACCACCGGCTCGACCCGCCGGAACGACCGCTGGACATGCAAACTCACCTGCCGGCTACGCCGGAAACACTTGGCGAACACTCCGGAATCACCTGCCGGGCATGCCGGAACCACCTCTCAGATATGCCAGAACCACGTGCCAATGACCCCAGAAGCACCTGCCGAGCACGCCGGAACCACCTGCTCGACTCGCCAGAACCACCTGCCGGACACGCAAAAATCACCTGCCGGCTACGCCACAAGCAGTTGGGGAACACTTCGGAATCACCTGCCGGGTTTGCTGGAACCACCTGCCGGTCATGCCAAAATCACCTGCCAACTACGCCAGTACCACTTGGCGGACACTGTGGAAACACCTGTCGGGCCGGCCGGAACCACGTCTCAGACATGCCAGAACCATGTGCATGAGATGCTGGAACCACACCCCGAACAGACGGAAAACACCTGCCAGACCCGTCTGAACAACCTGCCGAGCACGCCGGAGCCACCTGTTCGACTCGCTGGAACCACCTGCCGGACAGGCCAATATCAACTGCTGGCTATGCCAGAACCACCTGGGGGACGGTCCGGAATCACCTGCCAGCCATGGCGGAACCACCTCTCAGACGTACCAGAACCACCTGCCGGAGAAGCTGGAAACACGTCCTGGACAGTCTGGAACCACCTGCCGGCCAAGCCTGAACCACCTGCCAAGCACAACGGAACAACCTGCCAGACACGCCAAAATCACCTGCGTGTTATGCCAGTACCACTTGGAGGACTCTCTGGGATGACCTGCCGGGCATGCCGGAACCACCTCTCAGACGTGCCAGAACCATGTGGCGGACAGTCCGGAACCACCTGTTGGGAATGCGCAACCACCTCTGAGACGTACCAGAACCACATGCCGTGCAGGCTGGAACCACCTACCGGACAGACCGGAATCACCTTTCGGGCATGCCGGAACCACCTGTCAGATGTGCCAGAAACACGTGCCGGAGACGCCGGAAGCACCTGCCAAGCACGTTGGAACCACCTGCTCAACTCGCCTGAACCACCTGCCGGACATGCCAAAATCACCTGCCGACTATGCCAGAACCACTTGGCGAACACTCCGGAATCACTTGCCGGGCATGCAGGAACCACCTCTCAGACATGCCAGAACGCCGCGCCAATGACCCCGGAAGCATCAGCCGAGCACGCCGGAACCACCTGCTCGACTCGACAGAACCACCTGCCGATCACGCAAAAATCACCTGCCGGCTACGCCACAACCAGTTGGTGAACACTTTGGAATCACCTGCCAGGCTTGCTGGAACCACCTGCCGGTCATGCCAAAATCACCTGCCAACTACGCCAGAACCGCTTGGCGGACACTGCGGAAACACCTGTCGGGCCGGCTGGAACCACATCTCAGACGTGCCAGAAACGTGTTCATGAGATGCTGGAACCACAGCCCGAACAGACGGATACCACCTGCCAGAACCGCCTGAACCACCTGCCGAGCACGCCGGAACCACCTGCTCGACTCACCGGTACCACCTCCCTGACAAGCCAAAATCACCTGCTGGGTATGCCAGAACCACTTGGCGGACACTCCGGAATCATCTGCCGGACATGCCGGAACCAGCTCTCAGACACACCTGAACCATGTGCCGGAGACGCCTGAAGCACCTGCCGAGCATGCCGGAGCCACCTGCTCGACTCGCCAGAAACACCTGCCGGACACGCCAAAATCACCTGCCAGGTATGCCAGAACCACCTGGCGGACACTACGGAATCACCTGCCGCCCATGCCGGAAGCACGTGCCAGACACGCCGCAGACACCTACCGGACAGAACGGAACCACCTGCCAAGAACGCCGGAGCCACCTGTTCGACTCGCTGGAACCACCTGCCGGTCAGGCCAATATCAACTGCTGGCTATGCCAGAACCACCTGGGGGACAGTCCGGGATCACCTGCCAGCCATGGTGGAACCACCTCTGAGACGTACCAGAACCACCTGCCGGAGAAGCTGGAAACACGTCCTGGACAGACTGCAACCACGTGACGGCCATGCCTGAACCACCTGCCGAGCACGGCGGAACCACCTGCCGGACACGCCAAAATCACCTGCGGGCTACGCCAGAACCACTTGGACGACTCTCCGAAATGACCTGCCGGGCATGTTGGAACCACCTCTCAGACGTGCCAGAAGCACGTGGCGGACAGTCCGGAATCACCTGTTGGGCATACGCAACCACCTCTGACACGTACCAGAACCACGTGCCGTGCACGCCGGAACCACCTACCGGACAGACCGGAATCAACTTTTGGGCATGCCGGAACCACCAGTCAGATGTGCCAGAAACACGTGCCGGAGACGCCGGAAGCACCTGCCGAGCACGTCGCAACCACCTGCTCAACTCGCCTGAACCACCTGCCGGACACCCCAAAATCACCTGCCCGCTACACTAGCACCACTTCGGGGACAAGCCGGAATCACGTGAGGGGCATGCCGGCACAGCCTCTCAGACTGAACCTCGTGCCGGACACCACAGAACCACCTGCCGGACAGACCGGAACCACATGCCGGACACGCCGGAACCACCGGCTCGACCCGCCGGAACGACCGCTGGACATGCAAACTCACCTGCCGGCTACGCCGGAAACACTTGGCGAACACTCCGGAATCACCTGCCGGGCATGCAGGAACCACCTCTCAGATATGCCAGAACCACGTACCAATGACCCCGGAAGCACCTGCCGAGCACGCCGGAACCACCTGCTCGACTCGCCAGAACCACCTGCCGGACACGCAAATATCACCTGCCGGCTACGCCACAACCATTTGGTGAACACTTTGGAATCACCTGACAGGCTTGCTGGAACCACCTGCCAGTCATGCCAAAATCACCTGCCAACTACGCCAGAACCGCTTGGCGGACACTGCGGAAACACTTGTCGGGCCGGCTGGAACCACATCTCAGACGTGCCAGAAACGTGTTCATGAGATGCTGGAACCACACCCCAAACAGACGGATGCCACCTGCCAGAACCGCCTGAACCACCTGCCGAGCACGCCGGAACCACCTGCTCGACTCACCGGTACCACCTCCCTGACACGCCAAAATCACCTGCTGGGTATGCCAGAACCACTTGGCGGACACTCCGGAATCATCTCCCGGACATGCCGGAACCAGCTCTCAGACACACCAGAACCAAGTGCCGGAGACGCCGGAAGCACCTGCCGAGCATGCCGGAGCCACCTGCTCGACTCGCCAGAAACAACTGCCGGACACGCCAAAATCACCTGCCGGGTATGCCAGAACCACCTGGCGGACACTCCGAAATCACCTGTCGCTCATGCCGGAACCACCTCTCAGACGTGTCAGAAGCACGTGCCGGACACGCCGGAATCACCTACCGGACAGACCGGAACCACCTGCCGAGCACGCAGGAGCCACTTGTTCGACTCGCTGGAACCACCTGCCGGACAGGCCAATATCAACTGCTGGTGATGCCAGAACCACCTGGGGGACGGTCCGGAATCACCTGCCAGCCATGGCGGAACCACCTCTCAGACGTACCAGAACCACCTGCCGGAGAAGCTGGAAACACGTCCTGGACAGTCTGGAACCACCTGCCGGCCAAGCCTGAACCACCTGCCAATCACAACAGAACAACCTGCCAGACACGCCAAAATCACCTGCGTGTTATGCCAGAACCACTTGGAGGACTCTCTGGGATGACCTGCCGGGCATGCCGGAACCACCTCTCAGACATGCCAGAACCATGTGGCGGACAGTCTGGAATCACCTGTTGGGCATGCGCAACCACCTCTGAGACGTACCAGAACCACATGCCGTGCAGGCTGGAACCACCTACCGGACAGACCGGAATCACCTTTCGGGCATGCCGGAACCACCTGTCAGATGTGCCAGAAACACGTGCCGGAGACGCCGGAAGCACCTGCCAAGCACGTTGGAACCACCTGCTCAACTCGCCTGAACCACCTGCCGAACATGCCAAAATCACCTGCCGACTATGCCAGAACCACTTGGCGAACACTCCGGAATCACTTGCCGGGCATGCAGGAACCACCTCTCAGACATGCCAGAACCCCGTGCCAATGACCCCGGAAGCACCAGCCGAGCACGCCGGAACCACCTGCTCGACTCGCCAGAACCACCTGCCGATCACGCAAAAATCACCTGCCGGCTACGCCACAACCATTTGGTGAACACTTTGGAATCACCTGCCAGGCTTGCTGGAACCACCTGCCGGTCATGCCAAAATCACCTGCCAACTACGCCAGAACCGCTTGGCGGACACTGCGGAAACACCTGTCGGGCCGGCTGGAACCACATCTCAGACGTGCCAGAAACGTGTTCATGAGATGCTGGAACCACACCCCGAACAGACGGATACCACCTGTCAGAACCGCCTGAACCACCTGCCGAGCACGCCGGAACCACCTGCTCGACTCACCGGTACCACCTCCCTGACACGCCAAAATTACCTGCTGGGTATGCCAGAACCACTTGGCGGACACTCCGGAATCATCTGCCGGACATGCCGGAACCAGCTCTCAGACACACCAGAACCAAGTGCCGGAGACGCCGGAAGCACCTGCCGAGCATGCCGGAGCCACCTGCTCGACTCGCCAGAAACACCTGCCGGACACGCCAAAATCACCTGCCGGGTATGCCAGAACCACCTGGCGGACACTACGGAATTACCTGCCGCCCATGCCGGAAGCACGTGCCAGACACGCCGCAGACACCTACCGGACAGAACGGAACCACCTGCCAAGAACGCCGGAGCCACCTGTTCGACTCGCTGGAACCACCTGCCGGACAGGCCAATATCAACTGCTGGCTATGCCAGAACCACCTGTGGGACAGTCCGGGATCACCTGCCAGCCATGGCGGAACCACCTCTCAGACGTACCAGAACCACCTGCCGGAGAAGCTGGAAACACGTCCTGGACAGACTGGAACCACGTGACGGCCATGCCTGAACCACCTGCCGAGCATGGCGGAACCACCTGCCGGACACGCCAAAATCACCTGCGGGCTACGCCAGAACCACTTGGACGACTCTCCGAAATGACCTGCCGGGCATGTTGGAACCACCTCTCAGACGTGCCAGAAGCACGTTTCGGACAGTCCGGAATCACCTGTTGGGCATGCGCAACCACCTCTGAGACGTACCAGAACCACGTGCCGTGCACGCCGGAACCACCTACCGGACAGACCGGAATCAACTTTTGGGCATGCCGGAACCACCAGTCAGATGTGCCAGAAACACGTGCCGGAGACGCCGGAAGCACCTGCCGAGCACGTCGGAACCACCTGCTCAACACGCCTGAACCTCCTGCCAGACACGACAAAATCACCTGCGCGCTACACTAGCACCACTTCGGGGACAAGCCGGAATCACGTGAGGGGCATGGCGGCACAGCCCTTCAGACTGAACCTCGTGCCGGACACCACAGAACCACCTGCCGGACAGACCGGAACCACCTGCCTGACACGCCGGAACCACCAGCTAGACCCACCGGAACGACCGCTGGACATGCAAAATCACCTGCCGGCTACGCCGGAAACACTTGGCGAACACTCCGGAATCACCTGCCGGGCATGCCGGAACCACCTCTCAGATATGCCAGAACCACGTGCCAATGACCCCGGAAGCACCTGCCGACCACGCCGGAACCACCTGCTCGACTCGCCAGAACCACCTGCCGATCACGCAAAAATCACCTGCCGGCTACGCCACAACCGGTGGGGGAACACTTCGGAATCACCTGCCGGGCTTGCTGGAACCACCTGCCGGTCATGCCAAAATCACCTGCCAACTACGCCAGTACCACTTGGCGGACACTGTGGAAACACCTGTCGGGCCGGCCGGAACCACATCTCAGACGTGCAAGAGCCATGTGCATGAGATGCTGGAACCACACCCCGAACAGACGGAAAACACCTGCCAGACCCGTCTGAACAACATGCCGTGCACGCCGGAGCCACCTGCTCGACTCGCCGGAACCACCTACCTGACATGCCCAAATCACCAGCCGGGTATGCCAGAACCACTTGGCGGACACTCCGGAATCATCTGCCGGACATGCCGGAACCAGCTCTCAGACACACCAGAACCACGTGCCGGAGACGCCGGAAGCACCTGCCGAGCATGCCGGAGCCACCTGCTCGACTCGCCAGAAACACCTGCCGGACACGCCAAAATCACCTGCCGGGTACGCCAGAACCACCTGGCGGACACTCCGAAACCACCTGTCGCGCATGCCGGAACCACCTCTCAGACGTGCCAGAACCATGTGGCGGACAATCCGGAATCACCTGTTGGGCATGCGCAACCACCTGTGAGACGTACCAGAACCACATGCCGTGCAGGCTGGAACCACCTACCGGACAGACCGGAATCACCTTTCGGGCATGCCGGAACCACCTGTCAGATTTGCCAGAAACACGTGCCGGAGACGCCGGAAGCACCTGCCAAGCACGTTGGAACCACCTGCTCAACTCGCCTGAACCACCTGCCGGACATGCCAAAATCACCTGCCGACTATGCCAGAACCACTTGGCGAACACTCCGGAATCACTTGCCGGGCATGCAGGAACCACCTCTCAGACATGCCAGAACCCCGTGCCAATGACCCCGGAAGCACAGCTGAGCACTCCGGAACCACCTGCTCGACTCGCCAGAACCACCTGCCGATCACGCAAAAATCACCTGCCGGCTACGCCACAACCAGTTGGTGAACACTTTGGAATCACCTGCCAGGCTTGCTGGAACCACCTGCCAGTCATGCCAAAATCACCTGCCAACTACGCCAGAACCGCTTGGCGGACACTGCGGAAACACCTGTCGGGCCGGCTGGAACCACATCTCAGACGTGCCAGAAACGTGTTCATGAGATGCTGGAACCACACCCCGAACAGACGGATACCACCTGCCAGAACCGCCTGAACCACCTGCTGAGCACGCCGGAACCACGTGCTCGACTCGCCGGTACCACCTCCCTGACACGCCCAAATCACCAGCCGGGTATGCCAGAACCACTTGGCGGACACTCCGGAATCATCTGCCGGACATGCCGGAACCAGCTCTCAGACACACCAGAACCAAGTGCCGGAGACGCCGGAAGCACCTGCCGAGCATGCCGGAGCCACCTGCTCGATTCGCCAGAAACACCTGCCGGACACGCCAAAATCACCTGCCGGGTATGCCAGAACCACCTGGCGGACACTACGGAATCACCTGCCGCGCATGCCGGAAGCACCTCTCAGACGTGCTGGAAGCACGTGCCAGACACGCCGGAAACACCTACCGGACAGACCGGAACCACCTGCCAAGAACGCCGGAGCCACCTGTTCGACTCGCTGGAACCACCTGCCGGACAGGCCAATATCAACTGCTGGCTATGCCAGAACCACCTGGGGGACAGTCCGGGATCACCTGCCAGCCATAGCGGAACCACCTCTCAGAAGTTCCAGAACCACGTGCCGGAGAAGCTGGAAACACGTCCTGTACAGACTGGAACCACGTGACGGCCATGCCTGAACCACCTGCCGAGCACGGCGGAACCACCTGCCGGACACGCCAAAATCACCTGCGGGCTACGCCAGAACCACTTGGACGACTCTCCGAAATGACCTGCCGGGCATGTTGGAACCACCTCTCAGACGTGCCAGAAGCACGTGGCGGACAGTCCGGAATCACCTGCCGGGCATGCCGGAACCACCTCTCAGATATGCCAGAACCACGTGCCAATGACCCCGGAAGCACCTGCCGAGCACGCCGGAACCACCTGCTCGACTCGCCAGAACCACCTGCCGGACACGCAAAAATCACCTGCCGGCTACGCCACAACCGGTGGGGGTACACTTCGGAATCACCTGCCGGGCTTGCTGGAACCACCTGCCGGTCATGCCAAAATCACCTGCCAACTACGCCAGTACCACTTGGCGGACACTGTGGAAACACCTGTCGGGCCGGCCGGAACCACATCTCAGACGTGCAAGAGCCATGTGCATGAGATGCTGGAACCACACCCCGAACAGACGGAAAACACCTGCCAGACCCGTCTGAACAACCTGCCGAGCACGCCGGAGCCACCTGCTCGACTCGCCGGAACCACCTACCTGACATGCCCAAATCACCAGCCGGGTATGCCAGAACCACTTGGCGGACACTCCGAAACCACCTGTCACGCATGCCGGAACCACCTCTCAGACGTGCCGGAAGCACGTGCCGGACACGCCGGAATCACCTACCGGACAGACCGGAACCACCTGCCGAGCACGCCGGAGCCACCTGTTCGACTCGCTGGAACCACCTGCCGGACAGGCCAATATCAACTGCTGGCTATGACAGAACCACCTGGGGTACGGTCTGGAATCACCTGCCAGCCATGGCGGAACCACCTCTCAGACGTACCAGAACCACCTGCCGGAGAAGCTGGAAACACGTCCTGGACAGTCTGGAACCACCTGCCGGCCAAGCCTGAACCACCTGCCTAGCACGGCGGAACCACCTGCCGGACACGCCAAAATCATCTGCGGGTTACGCCAGAACCACTTGGACGACTCTCCGAAATGACCTGCCGGGCATGTTGGAACCACCTCTCAGACGTGCCAGAAGCACGTGGCGGACAGTCCGGAATCACCTGTTGGGCATGCGCAACCACCTCTGAGACGTACCAGAACCACGTGCCGTGCACGCCGGAACCACCTACCGGACAGACCGGAATCAACTTTTGGGCATCCCGGAACCACCAGTCAGATGTGCCAGAAACACGTGCCGGAGACGCCGGAAGCACCTGACGAGCACGTCGCAACCACCTGCTCAACTCGCCTGGACCACCTGCCGGACACTCCAAAATCACCTGCCCGCTACACCAGCACCACTTCGGGGACAAGCCGGAATCACGTGAGGGGCATGCTGGCACAGCCTCTCAGACTGAACCTCGTGCCGGACACCACAAAACCACCTGCCGGAAAGACCGGAACCACCTGCCGGACACGCCGGTACCACCGGCTCGACCCGCCGGAACGACCGCTGGACATCAAAATCACCTGCTGGCTACGCCGGAAACACTTGGCGAACACTCCGGAATCACCTGCCGGGCATGCCGGAACCACCTCTCAGATATGCCAGAACCACGTGCCAATGACCCCGGAAGCACCTGCCGAGCACGCCGGAACCACCTGCTCGACTCGCCAGAACCACCTGCCGATCACCCAAAAATCACCTGCCGGCTACGCCACAACCGGTGGGGGAACACTTCGGAATCACCTGCCGGGATTGCTGGAACCACCTGCCGGTCATGCCAAAATCACCTGCCAACTACGCCAGTACCACTTGGCGTACACTGTGGAAACACCTGTCGGGCCGGCCGGAACCACATCTCAGACGTGCCAGAGCCATGTGCATGAGATGCTAGAACCACACACCGAACAGACGGAAAACACCTGCCAGACCCGTCTGAACAACCTGACGAGCACGCCGGAGCCACCGGCTCGACTCGCCGGAACCACCTACCTGACATGCCCAAATCACCAGCCGGGTATGCCAGAACCACTTGGCGGACACTCCGGAATCATCTGCCGGACACGCCGGAACCAGCTCTCAGACACACCAGAACCACGTGCCGGAGAAGCCGGAAGCACCTGCCGAGCATGCCGGAGCCACCTGCTCGACTCGCCAGAAACACCTGCCGGACACGCCAAAATCACCTGCCGGGTACGCCAGAACCACCTGGCGGACACTCCGAAATCACCTGTCGCGCATGCCGGAACCACCTCTCAGACGTGCCGGAAGCACGTGCCGGACACGCCGGAATCACCTACCGGACAGACCGGAACCACCTGCCGAGCACGCCGGAGCCACCTGTTCGACTCGCTGGAACCACCTGCCGGACAGGCCAATATTAACTGCTGGCTATGCCAGAACCACCTGGGGGACGGTCCGGAATCACCTGCCAGCCATGGCGGAACCACCTCTCAGACGTAGCAGAACCACCTGCCGGAGAAGCTGGAAACACGTCCTGGACAGTCTGGAACCAACTGCCGGCCAAGCCTGAACCACCTGCCAAGCACAACGGAACAACCTGCCAGACACGCCAAAATCACCTGCGTGTTATGCCAGAACCACTTGGAGGACTCTCTGGGATGACCTGCCGGGCATGCCGGAACCACCTCTCAGACGTGCCAGAACCATGTGGCAGACAGTCCGGAATCACCTGTTGGGCATGCGCAACCACCTCTGAGACGTACCAGAACCACATGCCGTGCAGGCTGGAACCACCTACCGGACAGACCGGAATCACCTTTCGGGCATGCCGGAACCACCTGTCAGATGTGCCAGAAACACGTGCCGGAGACGCCGGAAGCACCTGCCAAGCACGTTGGAACCACCTGCTCAACTCGCCTGAACCACCTGCCGGACATGCCAAAATCACCTGCCGACTATGCCAGAACCACTTGGCGAACACTCCGGAATCACTTGCCGGGCATGCAGGAACCACCTCTCAGACATGCCAGAACCCCGTGCCAATGACCCCGGAAGCACAGCTGAGCACTCCGGAACCACCTGCTCGACTCGCCAGAACCACCTGCCGATCACGCAAAAATCACCTGCCGGCTACGCCACAACCAGTTGGTGAACACTTTGGAATCACCTGCCAGGCTTGCTGGAACCACCTGCCAGTCATGCCAAAATCACCTGCCAACTATGCCAGAACCGCTTGGCGGACACTGCGGAAACACCTGTCGGGCCGGCTGGAACCACATCTCAGACGTGCCAGAAACGTGTTCATGAGATGCTGGAACCACACCCCGAACAGATGGATACCAACTGCCAGAACCGCCTGAACCAGCTGCTGAGCACGCCGGAACCACCTGCTCGACTCACCGGTACCACCTCCCTGACACGCCAATATCACCTGCTGGGTATGCCAGAACCACCTGGCGGACACTCCGGAATCATCTGCCGGACATGCCGGAACCAGCTCTCAGACACACCAGAACCAAGTGCCGGAGACGCCGGAAGCACCTGCCGAGCATGCCGGAGCCACCTGCTCGACTCGCTAGAAACACCTGCCGGACACGCCAAAATCACCTGCCGGGTATGCCAGAACCACCTGGCGGACACTGCGGAATCACCTGCCGCGCATGCCGGAACCACATCTCAGACGTGCTGGAAGCACGTGCCAGACACGCCGGAAACACCTACCGGACAGACCGGAACCACCTGCCAAGAACGCCGGAGCCACCTGTTCGACTCGCTGGAACCACCTGCCGGACAGGCCAATATCAACTGCTGGCTATGCCAGAACCACCTGGGGGACAGTCCGGGATCACTTGCCAGCCATGGCGGAACCACCTCTCAGACATACCAGAACCACCTGCCGGAGAAGCTGGAAACACGTCCTGGACAGACTGGAACCACGTGACGGCCATGCCTGAACCACCTGCCGAGCACGGCGGAACCACCTGCCGGACACGCCAAAATCACCTGCGGGCTACGCCAGAACCACTTGGACGACTCTCCGAAATGACCTGCCGGGCATGTTGGAACCACCTCTCAGACGGGCCAGAAGCACGTGGCGGACAGTCCGGAATCACCTGTTGGGCATACGCAACCACCTCTGAGACGTACCAGAACCACGTGCCGTGCACGCCGGAACCACCTACCGGACAGACCGGAATCAACTTTTGGGCATGCCGGAACCACCAGTCAGATGTGCCAGAAACACGTGCCGGAGACGCCGGAAGCACCTGCCGAGCACGTCGCAACCACCTGCTCAACTCGCCTGAACCACCTGCCGGACACGCCAAAATCACCTGCCCGCTACACCAGCACCATTTCGGGGACAAGCCAGAATCACGTGAGGGGCATGCCGGCACAGCCTCTCAGACTGAACCTCGTGCCGGACACCACAGAACCACCTGCCGGACAGACCGGAACCACCTGCCGGACACGCCGGAACCACCGGCTCGACCCGCCGGAACGACCGCTGGACATCAAAATCACCTGCCGGCTACGCCGGAAACACTTGGCGAACACTCCGGAATCACCTGCCGGGCATGCCGGAACCACCTCTCAGATATGCCAGAACCACGTGCCAATGACCCGGAAGCACCTGCCGAGCACGCCGGAACCACCTGCTCGACTCGCCAGAACCACCTGCCGGACACGCAAAAATCACCTGCCGGCTACGCCACAACCGGTGGGGGAACACTTCGGAATCACCTGCCGCTCTTGCTCGAACCACCTGTCGGTCATGCCAAAATCACCTGCCAACTACGCCAGTACCACTTGGCGGACACTGTGGAAACACCTGTCGGGCCGGCCAGAACCACATCTCAGACGTGCCAGAGCCATGTGCATGAGATGCTGGAACCACACCCCGAACAGACGGAAAACACCTGCCAGACCCGTCTGATCAACCTGCCGAGCACGCCGGAGCCACCTGCTCGACTCGCCGGAACCACCTACCTGACATGCCCAAATCACCAGCCGGGTATGCCAGAACCACTTGGCGGACACTCCGGAATCATCTGCCGGACACGCCGGAACCAGCTCTCAGACACACCAGAACCACGTGCCGGAGAAGCCGGAAGCACCTGCCGAGCATGCCGGAGCCACCTGCTCGACTCGCTAGAAACACCTGCCGATCACGCAAAAATCACCTGCCGGCTACGCCACAACCAGTTGGTGAACACTTTGGAATCACCTGCCAGGCTTGCTGGAACCACCTGCCAGTCATGCCAAAATCACCTGCCAACTACGCCAGAACCGCTTGGCGGACACTGCGGAAACACCTGTCGGGCCGGCTGGAACCACATCTCAGACGTGCCAGAAACGTGTTCATGAGATGCTGGAACCACACCCCGAACAGATGGATACCACCTGCCAGAACCGCCTGAACCAGCTGCTGAGCACGCCGGAACCACCTGCTCGACTCACCGGTACCACCTCCCTGACACGCCAAAATCACCTGCTGGGTATGCCAGAACCACTTGGCGGACACTCCGGAATCATCTGCCGGACATGCCGGAACCAGCTCTCAGACACACCAGAACCAAGTGCCGGAGACGCCGGATGCACCTGCCGAGTATGCCGGAGCCACCTGCTCGACTCGCCAGAAACACATGCCGGACACGCCAAAATCACCTGCCGGGTATGCCAGAACCACCTGGCGGACACTACGGAATCACCTGCCGCGCATGCCGGAGCCACCTCTCAGACGTGCCGGAAGCACGTGCCAGACACGCCGGAAACACCTACCGGACAGACCGGAACCACCTGCCAAGAACGCCGGAGCCACCTGTTCGACTCGCTGGAACCACCTGCCGGACAGGCCAATATCAACTGCTGGCTATGCCAGAACCACCTGGGGGACAGTCCGGGATCACCTGCCAGCCATGGCGGAACCACCTCTCAGACGTACCAGAACCACCTGCCGGAGAAGCTGGAAACACGTCCTGGACAGACTGGAACCACGTGACGGCCATGCCTGAACCACCTGCCGAGCACGGCGGAACCACCTGCCGGACACGCCAAAATCACCTGCGGGCTACGCCAGAACCACTTGGAGGACTCTCTGGGATGACCTGCTGGGCATGCCGGAACCACCTCTCTGACGTGCCAGAAGCACGTGGCGGACAGTCCGGAATCACCTGTTGGGCATGCGCAACCACCTCTGAGACGTACCAGAACCACATGCCGTGCAGGCTGGAACCACCTACCGGACAGACCGAAATCACCTTTCGGGCATGCAGGAACCACCTGTCAGATGTGCCAGAAACACGTGCCGGAGACGCCGGAAGCACCTGCCAAGCACGTTGGAACCACCTGCTCAACTCGCCTGAACCACCTGCCGGACATGCCAAAATCACCTGCCGACTATGCCAGAACCACTTGGCGAACACTCCGGAATCACTTGCCGGGCATGCAGGAACCACCTCTCAGACATGCCAGAACCCCATGCCAATGACACCGGAAGCACAGCGGAGCACTCCGGAACCACCTGCTCGACTCGCCAGAACCACCTGCCGATCACGCAAAAATCACCTGCCGGCTACGCCACAACCAGTTGGTGAACACTTTGGAATCACCTGCCAGGCTTGCTGGAACCACCTGCCAGTCATGCCAAAATCACCTGCCAACTATGCCAGAACCGCTTGGCGGACACTGCGGAAACACCTGTCGGGCCGGCTGGAACCACATCTCAGACGTGCCAGAAACGTGTTCATGAGATGCTGGAACCACACCCCGAACAGACGGATACCACCTGCCAGAACCGCCTGAACCACCTGGTGAGCACGCCGGAACCACCTGCTCGACTCACCGGTACCACCTCCCTGACACGCCAAAATCACCCGCTGGGTATGCCAGAACCACTTGGCGGACACTCCGGAATCATCTGCCGGACATGCCGGAACCAGCTCTCAGACACACCAGAACCACGTGCGGTGCACGCCGGAACCGCCTACCCGACAGACCGCAATCAGCATTTGGGCATGCCGGAACCACCAGTCAGATGTGCCAGAAACACGTGCCGGAGACGCCGGAAGCACCTGCCGAGCACGTCGCAACCACCTGCTCAACTCGCCTGAACCACCTGCCGGACACGCCAAAATCACCTGCCGGGTATGCCAGAACCACCTGGCGGACACTACGGAATCACCTGCCGCGCATGCCGGAACCACCTCTCACATGTGCCGGAAGCACGTGCCAGACACGCCGGAAACACCTACCCGACACACCGGAACCACCTGCCAAGAACGCCGGAGCCACCTGTTCGACTCGCTGGAACCACCTGCCGGACAGGCCAATATCAACGGCTGGCTATGCCAGAACCACCTGGGGGACAGTCCGGGATCACCTGCCAGCCATGGCGGAACCACCTCTCAGACGTACCAGAACCACCTGCCGGAGAAGCTGGAAACACGTCCTGGACAGACTGGAACCACGTGACGGCCATGCCTGAACCACCTGCCGAGCACGGCGGAACCACCTGCCGGACACGCCAAAATCAGCTGCGGGCTACGCCAGAACCACTTGGACGACTCTCCGAAATGACCTCCGGGGCATGTTGGAACCACCTCTCAGACGTGCCAGAAGCACGTGGCGGACAGTCTGGAATCACCTGTTGGGCATACGCAACCACCTCTGACACGTACCAGAACCACGTGTCGTGCACGCCGTATCCACCTACCGGACAGACCGGAATCAACTATTGGGCATGCCGGAACCACCAGTCAGATGTGCCAGAAACACGTGCCGGAGATGCCGGAAGCACCTGCCGAGCACGTCGCAATCACCTGCTCAACTCGCCTGAACCACCTGCCGGACACGCCAAAATCACCTGCCGGGTACGCCAGAACCACCTGGCGGACACTCCGAAATCACCTGTCGCGCATGCCGGAACCACCTCTCAGACGTGCTGGAAGCACGTGCCGGAAACGCCGGAATCACCTACCGGACAGACCGGAACCACCTGCCGAGCAGGCCGGAGCCACCTGTTCGACTCGCTGGACCACCTGCCGGACAGGCCAATATTAACTGCTGGCTATGCCAGAACCACCTGGGGGACGGTCCGGAATCACCTGCCAGCCATGGCGGAACCACCTCTCAGACGTCGCAGAACCACCTCCCGGAGAAGCTGGAAACAAGTCCTGGACAGTCTGGAACCACCTGCCGGCCAAGCCTGAACCACCTGCCAAGCACAACGGAACAACCTGCCAGACACGCCAAAATCACCTGCGTGTTATGCCAGAACCACTTGGAGGACTCTCTGGGATGACCTGCCGGGCATGCCGGAACCACCTCTCAGACGTGCCAGAACCATGTGGCAAACAGTCCGGAATCACCTGTTGGGCATGCGCAACCACCTCTGAGACGTACCAGAACCACATGCCGTGCAGGCTCGAACCACCTACCGGACAGACCGGAATCACCTTTCGGGCATGCCGGAACCACCTGTCAGATGTGCCAGAAACACGTGCCGGAGACGCCGGAAGCACCTGCCGAGCACGTCGCAACCACCTGCTCAACTCGCCTGAACCACCTGCCGGACACGCCAAAATCACCTGCCCGCTACACCAGCACCACTTCGGGGACAAGCCGGAATCACGTGAGGGGCATGCCGGCACAGACTCTCAGACTGAACCTCGTGCCGGACACCACAGAACCACCTGCCGGACAGACCGGAACCACCTGCCGGACACGCCGGAACCACCCGCTCGACCCGCCGGAACGACCGCTGGACATGCAAAATCACCAGCCGGCTACGCCGGAAACACTTGGCGAACACTCCGGAATCACCTGCCGGCCATGCCGGAACCACCTCTCAGATACGCCAGAACCACGTGCCAATGACCCCGGAAGCACCTGCCGAGCACGCCGGAACCACCTGCTCGACTCGCCAGAACCACCTGCCGGACACGCAAAAATCACCTGCCGGCTATGCCACAACCGGTGTTGGAACACTTTGGAATCACCTGCCGGGCTTGCTGGAACCACCTGCCGGTCATGCCAAAATCACCTGCCAACTACGCCAGTACCGCTTGGCGGACACTGTGGAAACACCTGTCGTGCCGGCCGGAACCACATCTCAGACGTGCCAGAAACGTGTTCATGAGATGCTGGAACCACACCCCGAACAGACGGATACCACCTGCCAGAACCGCCTGAACCACCTGCCGAGCACGCCGGAACCACCTGCTCGACTCACCGGTACCACCTCCCTGACACGTCAAAATCACCTGCTGGGTATGCCAGAACCACTTGGCGGAAACCCCGGAATCTTCTGCCGGACATGCCGGAACCAGCTCTCAGACACACCAGAACCAAGTGCCGGAGACGCCGGAAGCACCTTCAGAGCATGCCGGAGCCACCTGCTCGACTCGCCAGAAACACCTGCCGGACACGCCAAAATCACCTGCCGGGTATGCCAGAACCACCTGGCGGACACTACGGAATCACCTGCCGCGCATGCCGAAAGCACGTGCCAGACACGCCGCAAACACCTACCGGACAGACCGGAACCACCTGCCAAGAACGCCGGAGCCACCTGTTCGACTCGCTGGAACCACCTGCCGGTCAGGCCAATATCAACTGCTGGCTATGCCAGAACCACCTGGGGGACAGTCCGGGATCACCTGCCAGCCATGGCGGAACCACCTCTCAGACGTACCAGAACCACCTGCCGGAGAAGCTGGAAACACGTCCTGGACAGACTGGAACCACGTGACGGCCATGCCTGAACCACCTGCCGAGCACGGCGGAACCACCTGCCGGACACGCCAAAATCACCTGCGGGCTACGCCAGAACCACTTGGAGGACTCTCTGGGATGACCTGCTGGGCATGCCGGAACCACCTCTCTGACGTGCCAGAAGCACGTGGCGGACAGTCCGGAATCACCTGTTGGGCATGCGCAACCACCTCTGAGACGTACCAGAACCACATGCCGTGCAGGCTGGAACCACCTACCGGACAGACCGAAATCACCTTTCGGGCATGCAGGAACCACCTGTCAGATGTGCCAGAAACACGTGCCGGAGACGCCGGAAGCACCTGCCAAGCACGTTGGAACCACCTGCTCAACTCGCCTGAACCACCTGCCGGACATGCCAAAATCACCTGCCGACTATGCCAGAACCACTTGGCGAACACTCCGGAATCACTTGCCGGGCATGCAGGAACCACCTCTCAGACATGCCAGAACCCCATGCCAATGACACCGGAAGCACAGCGGAGCACTCCGGAACCACCTGCTCGACTCGCCAGAACCACCTGCCGATCACGCAAAAATCACCTGCCGGCTACGCCACAACCAGTTGGTGAACACTTTGGAATCACCTGCCAGGCTTGCTGGAACCACCTGCCAGTCATGCCAAAATCACCTGCCAACTATGCCAGAACCGCTTGGCGGACACTGCGGAAACACCTGTCGGGCCGGCTGGAACCACATCTCAGACGTGCCAGAAACGTGTTCATGAGATGCTGGAACCACACCCCGAACAGACGGATACCACCTGCCAGAACCGCCTGAACCACCTGGTGAGCACGCCGGAACCACCTGCTCGACTCACCGGTACCACCTCCCTGACACGCCAAAATCACCCGCTGGGTATGCCAGAACCACTTGGCGGACACTCCGGAATCATCTGCCGGACATGCCGGAACCAGCTCTCAGACACACCAGAACCACGTGCGGTGCACGCCGGAACCGCCTACCCGACAGACCGCAATCAGCATTTGGGCATGCCGGAACCACCAGTCAGATGTGCCAGAAACACGTGCCGGAGACGCCGGAAGCACCTGCCGAGCACGTCGCAACCACCTGCTCAACTCGCCTGAACCACCTGCCGGACACGCCAAAATCACCTGCCGGGTATGCCAGAACCACCTGGCGGACACTACGGAATCACCTGCCGCGCATGCCGGAACCACCTCTCACATGTGCCGGAAGCACGTGCCAGACACGCCGGAAACACCTACCCGACACACCGGAACCACCTGCCAAGAACGCCGGAGCCACCTGTTCGACTCGCTGGAACCACCTGCCGGACAGGCCAATATCAACGGCTGGCTATGCCAGAACCACCTGGGGGACAGTCCGGGATCACCTGCCAGCCATGGCGGAACCACCTCTCAGACGTACCAGAACCACCTGCCGGAGAAGCTGGAAACACGTCCTGGACAGACTGGAACCACGTGACGGCCATGCCTGAACCACCTGCCGAGCACGGCGGAACCACCTGCCGGACACGCCAAAATCAGCTGCGGGCTACGCCAGAACCACTTGGACGACTCTCCGAAATGACCTCCGGGGCATGTTGGAACCACCTCTCAGACGTGCCAGAAGCACGTGGCGGACAGTCTGGAATCACCTGTTGGGCATACGCAACCACCTCTGACACGTACCAGAACCACGTGTCGTGCACGCCGTATCCACCTACCGGACAGACCGGAATCAACTATTGGGCATGCCGGAACCACCAGTCAGATGTGCCAGAAACACGTGCCGGAGATGCCGGAAGCACCTGCCGAGCACGTCGCAATCACCTGCTCAACTCGCCTGAACCACCTGCCGGACACGCCAAAATCACCTGCCGGGTACGCCAGAACCACCTGGCGGACACTCCGAAATCACCTGTCGCGCATGCCGGAACCACCTCTCAGACGTGCTGGAAGCACGTGCCGGAAACGCCGGAATCACCTACCGGACAGACCGGAACCACCTGCCGAGCAGGCCGGAGCCACCTGTTCGACTCGCTGGACCACCTGCCGGACAGGCCAATATTAACTGCTGGCTATGCCAGAACCACCTGGGGGACGGTCCGGAATCACCTGCCAGCCATGGCGGAACCACCTCTCAGACGTCGCAGAACCACCTCCCGGAGAAGCTGGAAACAAGTCCTGGACAGTCTGGAACCACCTGCCGGCCAAGCCTGAACCACCTGCCAAGCACAACGGAACAACCTGCCAGACACGCCAAAATCACCTGCGTGTTATGCCAGAACCACTTGGAGGACTCTCTGGGATGACCTGCCGGGCATGCCGGAACCACCTCTCAGACGTGCCAGAACCATGTGGCAAACAGTCCGGAATCACCTGTTGGGCATGCGCAACCACCTCTGAGACGTACCAGAACCACATGCCGTGCAGGCTCGAACCACCTACCGGACAGACCGGAATCACCTTTCGGGCATGCCGGAACCACCTGTCAGATGTGCCAGAAACACGTGCCGGAGACGCCGGAAGCACCTGCCGAGCACGTCGCAACCACCTGCTCAACTCGCCTGAACCACCTGCCGGACACGCCAAAATCACCTGCCCGCTACACCAGCACCACTTCGGGGACAAGCCGGAATCACGTGAGGGGCATGCCGGCACAGACTCTCAGACTGAACCTCGTGCCGGACACCACAGAACCACCTGCCGGACAGACCGGAACCACCTGCCGGACACGCCGGAACCACCCGCTCGACCCGCCGGAACGACCGCTGGACATGCAAAATCACCAGCCGGCTACGCCGGAAACACTTGGCGAACACTCCGGAATCACCTGCCGGCCATGCCGGAACCACCTCTCAGATACGCCAGAACCACGTGCCAATGACCCCGGAAGCACCTGCCGAGCACGCCGGAACCACCTGCTCGACTCGCCAGAACCACCTGCCGGACACGCAAAAATCACCTGCCGGCTATGCCACAACCGGTGTTGGAACACTTTGGAATCACCTGCCGGGCTTGCTGGAACCACCTGCCGGTCATGCCAAAATCACCTGCCAACTACGCCAGTACCGCTTGGCGGACACTGTGGAAACACCTGTCGTGCCGGCCGGAACCACATCTCAGACGTGCCAGAAACGTGTTCATGAGATGCTGGAACCACACCCCGAACAGACGGATACCACCTGCCAGAACCGCCTGAACCACCTGCCGAGCACGCCGGAACCACCTGCTCGACTCACCGGTACCACCTCCCTGACACGTCAAAATCACCTGCTGGGTATGCCAGAACCACTTGGCGGAAACCCCGGAATCTTCTGCCGGACATGCCGGAACCAGCTCTCAGACACACCAGAACCAAGTGCCGGAGACGCCGGAAGCACCTTCAGAGCATGCCGGAGCCACCTGCTCGACTCGCCAGAAACACCTGCCGGACACGCCAAAATCACCTGCCGGGTATGCCAGAACCACCTGGCGGACACTACGGAATCACCTGCCGCGCATGCCGAAAGCACGTGCCAGACACGCCGCAAACACCTACCGGACAGACCGGAACCACCTGCCAAGAACGCCGGAGCCACCTGTTCGACTCGCTGGAACCACCTGCCGGTCAGGCCAATATCAACTGCTGGCTATGCCAGAACCACCTGGGGGACAGTCCGGGATCACCTGCCAGCCATGGCGGAACCACCTCTCAGACGTACCAGAACCACCTGCCGGAGAAGCTGGAAACACGTCCTGGACAGACTGGAACCACGTGACGGCCATGCCTGAACCACCTGCCGAGCACGGCGGAACCACCTGCCGGACACGCCAAAATCACCTGCGGGCTACGCCAGAACCACTTGGACGACTCTCCGAAATGACCTGCCGGGCATGTTGGAACCACCTCTCAGACGTGCCAGAAGCACGTGGCGGACAGTCCGGAATCACCTGTTGGGCATGCGCAACCACCTCTGAGACGTACCAGAACCACGTGCCGTGCACGCCGGAACCACCTACCGGACAGACCGGAATCAACTTTTGGGCATGCCGGAACCACCAGTCAGATGTGCCAGAAACACGTGCCGGAGACGCCGGAAGCACCTGACGAGCACGTCGCAACCACCTGCTCAACTCGCCTGAACCACCTGCCGGACACGCCAAAATCACCTGCCCGCTACACCAGCACCACTTCGGGGACAAGCCGGAATCACGTGAGGGGCATGCCGGCACAGCCTCTCAGACTGAACCTCGTGCCGGACACCACAGAACCACCTGCCGGACAGACCGGAACCACCTGCCGGACACGCCGGAACCACCGGCTCGACCAGCCGGAACGACCGCTGGACATGCAAAATCACCTGCCGGCTACGCCGGAAACACTTGGCGAACACTCCGGAATCACCTGCCGGGCATGCCGGAACCACCTCTCAGATATGCCAGAACCACGTGCCAATGACCCCGGAAGCACCTGCCGAGCACGCCGGAACCACCTGCTCGACTCGCCAGAACCACCTGCCGGACACGCAAAAATCACCTGCCGGCTACGCCACAACCAGTTGGGGAACACTTCGGAATCACCTGCTGGGCTTGCTGGAACCACCTGCCGGTCATGCCAAATCACCTGCCAACTACGCCAGTAACACTTGGCGGACACTGTGGAAACACCTGTCGGGCCGGCCGGAACCACATCTCAGACGTGCCAGAACCATGTGCATGAGATGCTGGAACCACACCCGGAACAGAAGGAAAACACCTGCCAGACCCGTCTGAACAGCCTGCCGAGCACGCCGGAGCCACCTGCTCGACTCGCCGGAACCACCTACCTGACATGCCCAAATCACCAGCCGGGTATGCCAGAACCACTTGGCGGACACTCCGGAATCATCTGCCGGACATGCCGGAACCAGCGCTCAGACGCACCAGAACCACGTGCCGGAGACGCCGGAAGCACCTGCCGAGCATTCCGGAGCCACCTGCTCGACTCACCAGAAACACCTGCCGGACACGCCAAAATCACCTGCCGGGTACGCCAGAACCACCTGGCGGACACTCCGAAATCACCTGTCGCGCATGCCGGAACCACCTCTCAGACGTGCCGGAAGCACGTGCCGGACACGCCGGAATCACCTACCGGACAGACCGGAACCACCTGCCGAGCACGCCGGAGCCACCTGTTCGACTCGCTGGAACCACATGCCGGCCAGGCCAATATTAACTGCTGGCTATGCCAGAACCACCTGGGGGACGGTCCGGAATCACCTGCCAGCCATGGCGGAACCACCTCTCAGACGTACCAGAACCACCTGCCGGAGAAGCTGGAAACACGTCCTGGACAGTCTGGAACCACCTGCCGGCCAAGCCTGAACCACCTGCCAAGCACAACGGAACAACCTGCCAGACACGCCAAAATCACCTGCGTGTTATGCCAGAACCACTTGGAGGACTCTCTGGGATGACCTGCCGGGCATGCCGGAACCACCTCTCTGACGTGCCAGAACCATGTGGCGGACAGTCCGGAATCACCTGTTGGGCATGCGCAACCACCTCTGAGACGTACCAGAACCACGTGCAGTGCAGGCTGGAACCACCTACCGGAAAGACCGGAATCACCTTTCGGGCATGCCGGAACCACCTGTCAGATGTGCCAGAAACACGTGCCGAAGACGACGGAAGCACCTGCCGAGCACGTTGGAACCACCTGCTCAACTCGCCTGAACCACCTGCCGGACATGCCAAAATCACCTGCCGACTATGCCAGAACCACTTGGCGAACACTCCGGAATCACTTGCCGGGCATGCAGGAACCACCTCTCAGACATGCCAGAACCCCGTGCCAATGACCCCGGAAGCACCAGCCGAGCACGCCGGAACCACCTGCTCGACTCGCCAGAACCACCTGCCGATCACGCAAAAATCACCTGCCGGCTACGCCACAACCAGTTGGTGAACACTTTGGAATCACCTGCCAGGCTTGCTGGAACCACCTGCCTGTCATGCCAAAATCACCTGCCAACAACGCCAGAACCGCTTGGCGGACACTGCGGAAACACCTGTCGGGCCGGCTGGAGCCACATCTCAGACGTGCCAGAAACGTGTTCATGAGATGCTGGAACCACACCCCGAACAGACGGATACCACCTGCCAGAACCGCCTGAACCACCTGCTGAGCACGCCGGAACCACCTGCTCGACTCACCGGTACCACCTCCCTGACACGCCAAAATCACCTGCTGAGTATGCCAGAACCACTTGGCGGACACTCCGGAATCATCTGCCGGACATGCCAGACCCAGCTCTCAGACACACAAGAACCAAGTGCCGGAGACGCCGGAAGCACCTGCCGAGCATGCCGGAGCCACCTGCTCGACTCGCCAGAAACACCTGCCGGACACGCCAAAATCACCTGCCGGGTATGCCAGAACCACCTGGCGGTCACTACGGAATCACCTGTCCCGCATGCCGGAACCACCTCTCAGACGTGCTGGAAGCACGTGCCAGACACGCCGGAAACACCTACCGGACAGACCGGAACCACCTGCCAAGAACGCCGGAGCCACCTGTTCGACTCACTGGAACCACCTGCCGGACAGGCCAATATCAACTGCTGGCTATGCCAGAACCACCTGGGGGACAGTCCGGGATCACCTGCCAGCCATGGCGGAACCACCTCTCAGACGTACCAGAACCACCTGCCGGAGAAGCTGGAAACACGTCCTGGACAGACTGGAACCACGTGACGGCCATGCCTGAACCACCTGCCGAGCACGGCGGAACCACCTGCCGGACACGCCAAAATCACCTGCGGGATACGCCAGAACCACTTGGACGACTCTCCGAAATGACCTGGCGGGCATGTTGGAACCACCTCTCAGACGTGCCAGAAGCACGTGGCGGACAGTCCGGAATCACCTGTTGGGCCTACGCAACCACATCTGAGACGTACCAGAACCACGTGCCGTGCACGCCGGAACCACCTACCGGACAGACCGGAATCAACTTTTGGGCATGCCGGAACCACCAGTCAGATGTGCCAGAAACACGTGCCGGAGACGCCGGAAGCACCTGCCGAGCACGTCGCAACCACCTGCTCAACTCGCCCGAACCACCTGCCGGACACGCCAAAATCACCTGCCCGCTACACCAGCACCACTTCGGGGACAAGCCGGAATCACGTGAGGGGCATGCCGGCACAGCCTCTCAGACTGAACCTCGTGCCGGACACCACAGAACCACCTGCCGGACAGACCGGAACCACCTGCCGGACACGCCGGAACCACAGGCTCGACCTGCCGGAACGACCACTGGACATGCAAAATCACCTGCCCTCTACGCCGGAAACACTTGGCGAACACTCCGGAATCAACTGCCGGGCATGCCGGAACCACCTCTCTGATATGCCAGAACCACGTGCCAATGACCCCGGAAGCACCTGCCGAGCACGCCGGAACCACCTGCTCGACTCGCCAGAACCACCTGCCGGACACGCAAAAATCACCTGCCGGCTACGCCACAACCGGTTGGGGAACACTTCGGAATCACCTGCCGGGCTTGCTGGAACCACCTGCTGGTCATGCCAAAATCACCTGCCAACTACGCCAGTACCACTTGGCGGACACTGTGGAAACAACTGTCGGGCCGGCCGGAACCACATCTCAGTCGCGCCAGAACCATGTGCATGAGATGCTGGAACCACACCCCGAACAGACGGAAAGCACCTGCCAGACCCGTCTGAACAACCTGTCGAGCACGCCGGAGCCACCGGCTCGACTCGCCGGAACCACCTACCTGACATGCCAAAATTACCAGCCGGGTATGCCAGAACCACTTGGCGGACCCTCCGGAATCATCTGCCGGACATGCCGGAACCAGCTCTCAGACACACCAGAACCACGTGCCGTGCACGCCGGAACCGCCTACCCGACAGACCGCAATCAGCATTTGGGCATGCCGGAACCACCAGTCAGATGTGCCAGAAACACGTGCCGGAGACGCCGGAAGCACCTGCCGAGCACGTCGCAACCACCTGCTCAACGCGCCTGAACCACCTGCCGGACACGCCAAAATCACCTGCCAGGTATGCCAGAACCACCTGGCAGACACTACGGAATCACCTGTCGCGCATGCCGGAACCACCTCTCAGACGTGCCGGAAGCACGTGCCGGACACGCCGGAATCACCTACCGGACCGACCGGAACCACCTGCCGAGCACTCCGGAGCCACCTGTTCGACTCGCTGGAACCACCTGCCGGACAGGCCAATATTAACTGCTGGCTATGCCAGAACCACCTGGGGGACGGTCCGGAATCACCTGCCAGCCATGGCGGAACCACCTCTCGGACGTACCAGAACCACCTGCCGGAGAAGCTGGAAACACGTCCTGGACAGTCTGGAACCACCTGCCGGCCAAGCCTGAACCACCTGCCAAGCACAACGGAACAACCTGCCAGACACGCCAAAATCACCTGCGTGTTATGCCAGAACCACTTGGAGGACTCTCTGGGATGACCTGCCGGGCATGCCGGAACCACCTCTCAGACGTGCCAGAACCATGTGGCGGACAGTCCGGAATCACCTGTTGGGCATGCGCAACCACCTCTGAGACGTACCAGAACCACATGCCGTGCAGGCTGGAACCACCTACCGGACAGACCGGAATCACCTTTCGGGCATGCCGGAACCACCTGTCAGATGTGCCAGAAACACGTGCCGGAGACGCCGGAAGCACCTGCCAAGCACGTTGGAACCACCTGCTCAACTCGCCTGAACCACCTGCCAGACATGCCAAAATCACCTGCCGACTATGCCAGAACCACTTGGCGAACACTCCGGAATCACTTGCCGGGCATGCAGGAACCACCTCTCAGACATGCCAGAACCCCGTTCCAATGACGCCGGAAGCACCAGCCGAGCACGCCGGAACCACCTGCTCGACTCGCCAGAACCACCTGCCGATCACGCAAAAATCACCTGCCGGCTACGCCACAACCAGTTGGTGAACACTTTGGAATCACCTGCCAGGCTTGCTGGAACCACCTGCCAGTCATGCCAAAATCACCTGCCAACTACGCCAGAACCGCTTGGCGGACACTGCGGAAACACCTGTTTTGCCGGCTGGAACCACATCTCAGACGTGCCAGAAACGTGTTCATGAGATGCTGGAACCACACCCCGAACAGATGGATACCACCTGCCAGAACCGCCTGAACCACCTGCTGAGCACGCCGGAACCACCTGCTCGACTCACCGGTACCACCTGCCTGACACGCCAAAATCACGTGCTGGGTATGCCAGAACCACTTGGCGGACACTCCGGAATCATCTGCCGGACATGCCGGAACCAGCTCTCAGACACACCAGAACCAAGTGCCGGAGACGCCGGAAGCACCTGCCGAGCATGCCGGAGCCACCTGCTCGACTCGCCAGAAACACCTGCCTGACACGCCAAAATCACCTGCCGGGTATGCCAGAACCACCTGGCGGACACTACGGAATCACCTGCCGCGCATGCCGGAACCACCTCTCAGACGTGCCGGAAGCACGTGCCAGACACGCCGGAAACACCTACCGGACAGACCGGAACCACCTGCCAAGAACGCCGGAGCCACCTGTTCGACTCGCTGGAACCACCTGCCGGACATGCCAATATCAACTGCTGGCTATGCCAGAACCACCTGGGGGACTGTCCGGGATCACCTGCCAGCCATGGCGGAACCACCTCTCAGACGTACCAGAACCACCTGCCGGAGAAGCTGGAAACACGTCCTGGACAGACTGGAACCACGTGACGGCCATGCCTGAAACACCTGCCGAGCACGGCGGAACCACCTGCCGGACACGCCAAAATCACCTGCGGGCTACGCCAGAACCACTTGGACGACTCTCCGAAATGACCTGCCGGGCATGTTGGAACCTCCTCTCAGACGTGCCAGAAGCACGTGGCGGACAGTCCGGAATCACCTGTTGGGCCTACGCAACCACCTCTGAGACGTACCAGAACCACGTGCCGTGCACGCCGGAACCACCTACCGGACAGACCGGAATCAACTTTTGGGCATGCCGGAACCACCAGTCAGATGTGCCAGAAACACGTGCCGGAGACGCCGGAAGCACCTGACGAGCACGTCGCAACCACCTGCTCAACTCGCCTGGACCACCTGCCGGACACGCCAAAATCACCTGCCCGCTACACCAGCACCACTTCGGGGACAAGCCGGAATCACGTGAGGGGCATGCTGGCACAGCCTCTCAGACTGAACCTCGTGCCGGACACCACAAAACCACCTGCCGGAAAGACCGGAACCACCTGCCGGACACGCCGGTACCACCGGCTCGACCCGCCTGAACGACCGCTGGACATCAAAATCACCTGCTGGCTACGCCGGAAACACGTGGCGAACACTCCGGAATCACCTGCCGGGCATGCCGGAACCACCTCTCAGATATGCCAGAACCACGTGCCAATGACCCCGGAAGCACCTGCCGAGCACGCCGGAACCACCTGCTCGACTCGCCAGAACCACCTGCCGATCACCCAAAAATCACCTGCCGGCTACGCCACAACCAGTTGGGGAACACTTCGGAATCACCTGCCGGGCTTGCTGGAACCACCTGCCGGTCATGCCAAAATCACCTGCCAACTACGCCAGTACCACTTGGCGGACACTGTGGAAACACCTGTCGGGCCGGCCGGAAACACATCTCAGACGTTCCAGAGCCATGTGCATGAGATGCTGGAACCACACCCCGAACAGACGGAAAACACCTGCCAGACCCGTCTGAACAACCTGCCGAGCACGCCGGAGCCACCTGCTCGACTCGCCGGAACCACCTACCTGACATGCCCAAATCACCAGCCGGGTATGCCAGAACCACTTGGCGGACACTCCGGAATCATCTGCCGGACATGCCGGAACCAGCTCTCAGACACACCAGAACCACGTGCCGGAGACGCCGGAAGCACCTGCCGAGCATGCCGGAGCCACCTGCTCGACTCGCCAGAAACACCTGCCGGACACGCCAAAATCACCTGCTGGCTACGCCAGAACCACCTGGGGGACACTCCAAAATCACCTGTCGCGCATGCCGGAACCACCTCTCAGACGTGCCGGAAGCACGTGCCGGACACGCTGGAATCACCTACCGGACAGACCGGAACCACCTGCCGAGCACGCCGGAGCCACCTGTTCGACTCGCTGGAACCACCTGCCGGACAGGCCCATATCAACTGCTGGCTATGCCAGAACCACCTGGGGGATGGTCCGGAATCACCTGCCAGCCATGGCGGAACCACCTCTCAGACGTACCAGAACCACCTGCCGGAGAAGCTGGAAACACGTCCTGGACAGTCTGGAACCACCTGCCGGCCAAGCCTGAACCACCTGCCAAGCACAACGGAACAACCTGCCAGACACGCCAAAATCACCTGCGTGTTATGCCAGAACCACTTGGAGGACTCTCTGGGATGACCTGCCGGGCATGCCGGAACCACCTCTCAGACGTGCCAGAACCGTGTGGCGGACAGTCCGGAATCACCTGTTGGGCATGCGCAACCACCTCTGAGACGTACCAGAACCACATGCCGTGCAGGCTGGAACCACCTACCGGACAGAGCGGAATCACCTTTCGGGCATGCCGGAACCACCTGTCAGATGTGCCAGAAACACGTGCCGGAGACGCCGGAAGCACCTGCCAAGCACGTTGGAACCACCTGCTCAACTCGCCTGAACCACCTGCCGGAGATGCCAAAATAACCTGCCGACTATGCCAGAACCACTTGGCGAACACTCCGGAATCACTTGCCGGGCATGCAGGAACCACCTCTCAGACATGCCAGAACCCCGTGCCAATGACCCCGGAAGCACCAGCCGAGCACCCCGGAAACACCTGCTCGACTCGCCAGAACCACCTTCCGATCACGCAAAAATCACCTGCCGGCTACGCCACAACCAGTTGGTGAACACTTTGGAATCACCTGCCAGGCTTGCTGGAACCACCTGCCGGTCATGCCAAAATCACCTGCCAACTACGCCAGAACCGCTTGGCGGACACTGCGGAAACACCTGTCGAGCCGGCTGGAACCACATCTCAGACGTGCCAGAAACGTGTTCATGAGATGCTGGAACCACAGCCCGAACAGACGGATACCACCTGCCAGAACCGCCTGAACCACCTGCCGAGCACGCCGGAACCACCTGCTCGACTCACCGGTACCACCTCCCTGACACGCCAAAATCACCTGCTGGGTATGCCAGAACCACTTGGCGGACACTCCGGAATGATCTGCCGGACATGCCGGAACCAGCTCTCAGACACACCAGAAACAAGTGCCGGAGACGCCGGAAGCACCTGCCGAGCATGCCGGAGCCACCTGCTCGACTCGCTAGAAACACCTGCCGGACACGCCAAAATCACCTGCCGGGTATGCCAGAACCACCTGGCGGACACTCCCAAATCACCTGTCGCGCATGCCGGAACCACCTCTCAGACGTGCCGGAAGCACGTGCCAGACACGCCGGAAACACCTACCGGACAGACCGGAACCACCTGCCAAGAACGCCGGAGCCACCTGTTCGACTCGCTGGAACCACCTGAGAGACAGGCCAATATCAACTGCTGGCTATGCCAGAACCACCTGGGGGACTGTCCGGGATCACCTGCCAGCCATGGCGGAACCACCTCTCAGACGTACCAGAACCACCTGCCGGAGAAGCTGGAAACACGTCCTGGACAGACTGGAACCACGTGACGGCCATGCCTGAAACACCTGCCGAGCACGGCGGAACCACCTGCCGGAAACGCCAAAATCACCTGCGGGCTACGCCAGAAGCACTTGGACGACTCTCCGAAATGACCTGCCGGGCATGTTGGAACCACCTCTCAGACGTGCCAGAAGCACGTGGCGGACAGTCCGGAATCACCTGTTGGGCCTACGCAACCACCTCTGAGACGTACCAGAACCACGTGCCGTGCACGCCGGAACCACCTACCGGACAGACCGGAATCAACTTTTGGGCATGCCGGAACCACCAGTCAGATGTGCCAGAAACACGTGCCGGAGACGCCGGAAGCACCTGCCGAGCACGTCGCAACCACCTGCTCAACTCGCCCGAACCACCTGCCGGACACGCCAAAATCACCTGCCCGCTACACCAGCACCACTTCGGGGACAAGCCGGAATCACGTGAGGGGCATGCCGGCACAGCCTCTCAGACTGAACCTCGTGCCGGACACCACAGAACCACCTGCCGGACAGACCGGAACCACCTGCCGGACACGCCGGAACCACAGGCTCGACCTGCCGGAACGACCACTGGACATGCAAAATCACCTGCCCTCTACGCCGGAAACACTTGGCGAACACTCCGGAATCAACTGCCGGGCATGCCGGAACCACCTCTCTGATATACCAGAACCACGTGCCAATGACCCCGGAAGCACCTGCCGAGCACGCCGGAACCACCTGCTCGACTCGCCAGAACCACCTGCCGGACACGCAAAAATCACCTGCCGGCTACGCCACAACCGGTTGGGGAACACTTCGGAATCACCTGCCGGGCTTGCTGGAACCACCTGCCGGTCATGCCAAAATCACCTGCCAACTACGCCAGTACCACTTGGCGGACACTGTGGAAACAACTGTCGGGCCGGCCGGAACCACATCTCAGACGCGCCAGAACCATGTGCATGAGATGCTGGAACCACACCCCGAACAGACGGAAAACACCTGCCAGACCCGTCTGAACAACCTGCCGAGCACGCCGGAGCCACCTGCTCGACTCGCCGGAACCACCTACCTGACATGCCCAAATCACCAGCCGGGTATGCCAGAACCACTTGGCGGACACTCCGGAATCATCTGCCGGAAACGCCGGAACCAGCTCTCAGACACACCAGAACCACGTGCCGGAGAAGCCGGAAGCACCTGCCGAGCATGCCGGAGCCACCTGCTCGACTCGCCAGAAACACCTGCCGGACACGCCAAAATCACCTGCCAGGTATGCCAGAACCACCTGGCGGACACTACGGAATCACCTGCCGTGCATGCCGGAACCACCTCTCAGACGTGCCGGAAGCACGTGCCAGACACGCCGGAAACACCTACCGGACAGACCGGAACCACCTGCCAAGAACGCCGGAGCCACCTGTTCGACTCGCTGGAACCACCTGCCGGACAGGCCAATATCAACTGCTGGCTATGCCAGAACCACCTAGGGGACAGTCCGGGATCACCTGCCAGCCATGGCGGAACCACCTCTCAGACGTACCAGAACCACCTGCCGGAGAAGCTGGAAACACGTCCTGGACAGACTGGAACCACGTGACGGCCATGCCTGAACCACCTGCCGAGCACGGCGGAACCACCTGCCGGACACGCCAAAATCACCTGCGGGCTACGCCAGAACCACTTGGACGACTCTCCGAAATGACCTGCCGGGCATGTTGGAACCACCTCTCAGACGTGCCAGAAGCACGTGGCGGACAGTCCGGAATCACCTGTTGGGCATGCGCAACCACCTCTGAGACGTACCAGAACCACGTGCCGTGCAGGCTGGAACCACCTACCGGAAAGACCGGAATCACCTTTCGGGCATGCTGGAACCACCTGTCAGATGTGCCAGAAACACGTGCCGAAGACCACGGAAGCACCTGCCGAGCATGTTGGAACCACCTGCTCAACACGCCTGAACCTCCTGCCAGACACGACAAAATCACCTGCCCGCTACACTAGCACCACTTCGGGGACAAGCCGGAATCACGTGAGGGGCATGCCGGCACAGCCCCTCAGACTGAACCTCGTGCCGGACACCACAGAACCACCAGCCGGACAGACCGGAACCACCTGCCTGACACGCCGGAACCACCAGCTAGACCCGCCGGAACGACCGCTGGACATGCAAAATCACCTGCCGGCTACGCCGGAAACACTTGGCGAACACTCCGGAATCACCTGCCGGGCTTGCTGGAACCACCTGCTGGTCATGCCAAAATCACCTGCCAACTACGCCAGTACCACTTGGCGGACACTGTGGAAACACCTGTCGGGCCGGCCGGAACCACATCTCAGACGTGCCAGAACCATGTGCATGAGATGCTGGAACCACACCCCGAACAGACGGAAAACACCTGCCAGACCCGTCTGAACAACCTGCCGAGCACGCCGGAGCCACCTGCTCGACTCGCCGGAACCACCTACCTGACATGCCAAAATCACCCGCCGGGTATGCCAGAACCACTTGGCGGACACTCCGGAATCATCTGCCGGACATGCCGGAACCAGCTCTCAGACACACCAGAACCAGGTGCCGGAGACGCCGGAAGCACCTGCCGAGCATGCCGGAGCCACCTGCTCGACTCGCCAGAAACACCTGCCGGACACGCCAATATTAACTGCTGGCTATGCCAGAACCACCTGGGGGACGGTCCGGAATCACCTGCCAGCCATGGCGGAACCACCTCTCAGATGTAGCAGAACCACCTGCCGGAGAAGCTGGAAACACGTCCTGGACAGTCTGGAACCACCTGCCGGCCAAGCCTGAACCACCTGCCAAGCACAACGGAACAACCTGCCAGACACGCCAAAATCACCTGCGTGTTATGCCAGAAACACTTGGAGGACTCTCTGGGATGACCTGCCGGGCATGCCGGAACCACCTCTCAGACGTGCCAGAACCATGTGGCGGACAGTCCGGAATGACCAGTTGGGCATGCGCAACCACCTCTGAGACGTACCAGAACCACATGCCGTGCAGGCTGGAACCACCTACCGGACAGACCGGAATCACCTTTCGGGCATGCCGGAACCACCTGTCAGATGTGCCAGAAACACGTGCCGGAGACGCCGGAAGCACCTGCCAAGCACGTTGGAACCACCTGCTCAACTCGCCTGAACCACCTGCCGGACATGCCAAAATCACCTGCCGACTATGCCAGAACCACTTGGCGAACACTCCGGAATCACTTGCCGGGCATGCAGGAACCACCTCTCAGACATGCCAGAACCCCGTGCCAATGACCCCGGAAGCACCAGCCGAGCACCCCGGAAACACCTGCTCGACTCGCCAGAACCACCTGCCGATCACGCAAAAATCACCTGCCGGCTACGCCACAACCAGTTGGTGAACACTTTGGAATCACCTGCCAGGCTTGCTGGAACCACCTGCCGGTCATGCCAAAATCACCTGCCAACTACGCCAGAACCGCTTGGCGGACACTGCGGAAACACCTGTCGAGCCGGCTGGAACCACATCTCAGACGTGCCAGAAACGTGTTCATGAGATGCTGGAACCACAGCCCGAACAGACGGATACCACCTGCCAGAACCGCCTGAACCACCTGCCGAGCACGCCGGAACCACCTGCTCGACTCACCGGTACCACCTCCCTGACACGCCAAAATCACCTGCTGGGTATGCCAGAACCACTTGGCGGACACTCCGGAATGATCTGCCGGACATGCCGGAACCAGCTCTCAGACACACCAGAAACAAGTGCCGGAGACGCCGGAAGCACCTGCCGAGCATGCCGGAGCCACCTGCTCGACTCGCTAGAAACACCTGCCGGACACGCCAAAATCACCTGCCGGGTATGCCAGAACCACCTGGCGGACACTCCCAAATCACCTGTCGCGCATGCCGGAACCACCTCTCAGACGTGCCGGAAGCACGTGCCAGACACGCCGGAAACACCTACCGGACAGACCGGAACCACCTGCCAAGAACGCCGGAGCCACCTGTTCGACTCGCTGGAACCACCTGAGAGACAGGCCAATATCAACTGCTGGCTATGCCAGAACCACCTGGGGGACTGTCCGGGATCACCTGCCAGCCATGGCGGAACCACCTCTCAGACGTACCAGAACCACCTGCCGGAGAAGCTGGAAACACGTCCTGGACAGACTGGAACCACGTGACGGCCATGCCTGAAACACCTGCCGAGCACGGCGGAACCACCTGCCGGACACGCCAAAATCACCTGCGGGCTACGCCAGAAGCACTTGGACGACTCTCCGAAATGACCTGCCGGGCATGTTGGAACCACCTCTCAGACGTGCCAGAAGCACGTGGCGGACAGTCCGGAATCACCTGTTGGGCATACGCAACCACCTCTGAGACGTACCAGAACCACGTGCCGTGCACGCCGGAACCACCTACCGGACAGACCGGAATCAACTTTTGGGCATGCCGGAACCACCAGTCAGATGTGCCAGAAACACGTGCCGGAGACGCCGGAAGCACCTGCCGAGCACGTCGCAACCACCTGCTCAACTCGCCCGAACCACCTGCCGGACACGCCAAAATCACCTGCCCGCTACACCAGCACCACTTCGGGGACAAGCCGGAATCACGTGAGGGGCATGCCGGCACAGCCTCTCAGACTGAACCTCGTGCCGGACACCACAGAACCACCTGCCAGACAGACCGGAACCACCTGCCGGACACGCCGGAACCACAGGCTCGACCTGCCGGAACGACCACTGGACATGCAAAATCACCTGCCCTCTACGCCGGAAACACTTGGCGAACACTCCGGAATCAACTGCCGGGCATGCCGGAACCACCTCTCTGATATACCAGAACCACGTGCCAATGACCCCGGAAGCACCTGCCGAGCACGCCGGAACCACCTGCTCGACTCGCCAGAACCACCTGCCGGACACGCAAAAATCACCTGCCGGCTACGCCACAACCGGTTGGGGAACACTTCGGAATCACCTGCCGGGCTTGCTGGAACCACCTGCCGGTCATGCCAAAATCACCTGCCAACTACGCCAGTACCACTTGGCGGACACTGTGGAAACAACTGTCGGGCCGGCCGGAACCACATCTCAGACGCGCCAGAACCATGTGCATGAGATGCTGGAACCACACCCCGAACAGACGGAAAGCACCTGCCAGACCCGTCTGAACAACCTGTCGAGCACGCCGGAGCCACCGGCTCGACTCGCCGGAACCACCTACCTGACATGCCAAAATTACCAGCCGGGTATGCCAGAACCACTTGGCGGACACTCCGGAATCATCTGCCGGACATGCCGGAACCAGCTCTCAGACACACCAGAACCACGTGCCGTGCACGCCGGAACCGCCTACCCGACAGACCGCAATCAGCATTTGGGCATGCCGGAACCACCAGTCAGATGTGCCAGAAACACGTGCCGGAGACGCCGGAAGCACCTGCCGAGCACGTCGCAACCACCTGCTCAACTCGCCTGAACCACCTGCCGGACACGCCAAAATCACCTGCCAGGTATGCCAGAACCACCTGGCGGAAACTACGGAATCACCTGCCGCGCATGCCGGAATCACCTCTCAGATGTGCCGGAAGCACGTGCCAGACACGCCGGAAACACCTACCCAACAGACCGGAACCACCTGCCAAGAACGCCGGAGCCACCTGTTCGACTCGCTGGAACCACCTGCCGGACAGGCCAATATCAACGGCTGGCTATGCCAGAACCACCTGGGGGACAGTCCGGGATCACCTGCCAGCCATGGCGGAACCACCTCTCAGACGTACCAGAACCACCTGCCGGAGAAGCTGGAAACACGTCCTGGACAGACTGGAACCACGTGACGGCCATGCCTGAACCACCTGCCGAGCACGGCGGAACCACCTGCCAGACACGCCAAAATCAGCTGCGGGCTACGCCAGAACCACTTGGACGACTCTCCGAAATGACCTGCCGGGCATGTTGGAACCACCTCTCAGACGTGCCAGAAGCACGTGGCGGACAGTCTGGAATCACCTGTTGGGCATACGCAACCACCTCTGACACGTACCAGAACCACGTGCCGTGCACGCCGGAACCACCTACCGGACAGACCGGAATCAACTATTGGGCATGCCGGAACCACCAGTCAGATGTGCCAGAAACACGTGCCGGAGATGCCGGAAGCACCTGCCGAGCACGTCGCAATCACCTGCTCAACTCGCCTGAACCACCTGCCGGACACGCCAAAATCACCTGCCGGGTACGCCAGAACCACCTGGCGGACACTCCGAAATCACCTGTCGCGCATGCCGGAACCACCTCTCAGACGTGCCGGAAGCACGTGCCGGAAACGCCGGAATCACCTACCGGACAGACCGGAACCACCTGCCGAGCAGGCCGGATCCACCTGTTCGACTCGCTGGACCACCTGCCGGACAGGCCAATATTAACTGCTGGCTATGCCAGAACCACCTGGGGGTCGGTCCGGAATCACCTGCCAGCCATGGCGGAACCACCTCTCAGACGTCGCAGAACCACCTCCCGGAGAAGCTGGAAACAAGTCCTGGACAGTCTGGAACCACCTGCCGGCCAAGCCTGAACCACCTGCCAAGCACAACGGAACAACCTGCCAGACACGCCAAAATCACCTGCGTGTTATGCCCGAACCACTTGGAGGACTCTCTGTGATGACCTGCCGGGCATGCCGGAACCACCTCTCAGACGTGCCAGAACCATGTGGCGGACAGTCCGGAATCACCTGTTGGGCATGCGCAACCACCTCTGAGACGTACCAGAACCACATGCCGTGCAGGCTGGAACCACCTACCGGACAGACCGGAATCACCTTTCGGGCATGCCGGAACCACCTGTCAGATGTGCCAGAAACACGTGCCGGAGACGCCGGAAGCACCTGCCAAGCACGTTGGAACCACCGGCTCGACCCGCCGGAACGACCGCTGGACATGCAAAATCACCTGCCGGCTACGCCGGAAACACTTGGCGAACACTCCGGAATCACCTGTCAGGCATGCCGGAACCACCTCTCAGATATGCCAGAACCACGTGCCAATGACCCCAGAAGCACCTGCCGAGCACGCCGGAACCACCTGCTCGACTCGCCAGAACCACCTGCCGGACACTCAAAAGTCACCTGCCGGCTACGCCACAACCAGTTGGGGAACACTTCGGAATCACCTGCCGGGCTTGCTGGAACCACCTGCCGGTCATGCCAAAATCACCTGCCAACTACGCCAGTACCACTTGGCGGACACTGTGGAAACACCTGTCGGGCTGGCCGGAACCACATCTCAGACGTGCCAGAACCATGTGCATGAGATGCTGGAACCACACCCCGAACAGACGGATACCACCTGCCAGAACCGCCTGAACCACCTGCTGAGCACGCCGGAACCACCTGCTCAACTCACCGGTACCACCTCCCTGACACGCCTAAATCACCCGCTGGGTATGCCAGAACCACTTGGCGGACACTCCGGAATCATCTGCCGGACATGCCGGAACCAGCTCTCAGACACACCAGAACCAAGTGCCGGAGACACCGGAAGCACCTGCCGAGCATGCCGGAGCCACCTGCTCCACTCGCCAGAAACACCTGCCGGACACGCCAAAATCACCTGCCGGGTACGCCAGAACCACGTGGCGGACACTCCGGAATCACCTGTCGCGCATGACGGAACCACCTCTCAGACGTGCCGGAAGCACGTGACAGACACGCCGGAAACACCTACCGGGCAGACCGGAACCACCTGCCAAGAACGCCGGAGCCACCTGTTCGACTCGCTGGAACCACCTGCCGGACAGGCCAATATCAACTGCTGGCTATGCCAGAACCACCTGGGGGACAGTCCGGGTTCACCTGCCAGCCATGGCGGAACCACCTCTCAGACGTACCAGAACCACGTGCCGGAGAAGCTGGAAACACGTCCTGGACAGACTGGAACCACGTGACGGCCATGCCTGAACCACCTGCCGAGCACGCCGGAGCCACCTGTTGGACTCGGTGGAACCACCTGCCGGACAGGCCAATATCAACTGCTGGCTATGCCAGAACCACCTGGGGGACAGTCCGGGATCACCTGCCAGCCATGGCGGAACCACCTCTCAGACGTACCAGAACCACCTGCCGGAGAAGCTGGAAACACGTCCTGGACAGACTGGAACCACGTGACGGCCATGCCTGAACCACCTGCCGAGCACGGCGTAACCACCTGCCGGACACGCCAAAATCACCTGCGGGCTACGCCAGAGCCACTTGGACGACTCTCCGAAATGACCTGCCGGGCATGTTGCAACCACCTTTTAGACGTGCCAGAAGCACGTGGCGGACAGTCCGGAATCACCTGTTGGGCATACGCAACCACCTCTGAGACGTACCAGAACCACGTGCCGTGCACGCCGGAACCACCTACCGGACGGACCGGAATCAACTTTTGGGCATGCCGGAGCCACCAGTCAGATGTGCCAGAAACACGTGCCGGAGACGCCGGAAGCACCTGCCGAGCACGTCGCAACCACCTGCTCAACTCGCCTGAAGCACCTGCCGGACACGCCAAAATCACCTGCCCGCTACACCAGCACCACTTCGGGGACAAGCCGGAATCACGTGAGGGGCATGCCGGCACAGCCTCTCAGACTGAACCTCGTGCCGGACACCACAGAACCACCTGCCGGACAGACCGGAACCACCTGCCGGACACGCCGGAACCACCGGCTCGACCCGCCGGAACGACCGCTGGACATGCAAAATCACCTGCCGGCTACGCCGGAAACACTTGGCGAACACTCCGGAATCACCTGCCGGGCATGCCGGAACCACCTCTCTGATATGCCAGAACCACGTGACAATGACCCCGGAAGCACCTGCCGAGCACGCCGGAACCACCTGCTCGACTCGCCAGAACCACCTGCCGGACACGCAAAAATCACCTGCCGGCTACGCCACAACCAGTTGGGGAACACTTCGGAATCACCTGCCGGGCTTGCTGGAACCACCTGCCGGTCATGCCAAAATCACCTGCCAACTACGCCAGTACCACTTGGCGGACACTGTGGAAACACCTGTCGGGCCGGCCGGAACCACATCTCAGACGTGCCAGAACCATGTGCATGAGATGCTGGAACCACACCCCGAACAGACGGAAAACACCTGCCAGACCCGTCTGAACAACCTGCGGAGCACTGCAGAGCCACCTGCTTGACTCGCCGGTACCACCTACCTGACATGCCCAAATCACCAGCCGGGTATGCCAGAACCACTTGGCGGACACTCCGGAATCATCTGCCGGACATGCCGGAACCAGCTCTCAGACACACCAGAACCACGTGCCGGAGACGCCGGAAGCACCTGCCGAGCATGCCGGAGCCACCTGCTCGACTCGCCAGAAACACCTGCCGGACACGCCAAAATCACCTGCCGGGTACGCCAGAACCACCTGGCGGACACTCCGAAATCACCTGTCGCGCATGCCGGAACCACCTCTCAGACGTGCCGGAAGCACGTGCCGGACACGCCGGAATCACATACCGGACAGACCGGAACCACCTGCCGAGCACGCCGGAGCCACCTGTTCGACTCGCTGGAACCACCTGCCGGACAGGCCAATATCAACTGCTGGCTATGCCAGAACCACCTGGGGGACGGTCCGGAATCACCTGCCAGCCATGGCGGAACCACCTCTCAGACGTACCAGAACCACCTGCCGGAGAAGCTGGAAACACGTCCTGGACAGTCTGGAACCACCTGCCGGCCAAGCCTGAACCACCTGCCAAGCACAACGGAACAACCTGCCAGACACGCCAAAATCACCTGCGTGTTATGCCAGAACCACTTGGAGGACTCTCTGGGATGACCTGCCGGGCATGCCGGAACCACCTCTCAGACGTGCCAGAACCATGTGGCGGACAGTCCGGAATCACCTGTTGGGCATGCGCAACCACCTCTGAGACGTACCAGAACCACATGCCGTGCCGGCTGGAACCACCTACCGGACAGACCGGAATCACCTTTCGGGCATGCCGGAACCACCTGTCAGATGTGCCAGAAACACGTGCCGGAGATGCCGGAAGCACCTGCCAAGCACGTTGGAACCACCTGCTCAACTCGAATGAACCACCTGCCGGACATGCCAAAATCACCTGCCGACTATGCCAGAACCACTTGGCGAACACTCCGGAATCACTAGCCGGGCATGCAGTAACCACCTCTCAGACATGCCAGAACCCCGTGCCAATGACCCCGGAAGCATCAGCCGAGCACGCCGGAACCACCTGCTCGACTCGCCAGAACCACCTGCCGATCACGCAAAAATCACCTGCCGGCTACGCCACAACCAGTTGGTGAACACTTTGGAATCACCTGCCAGGCTTGCTGGAACCACCTGCCAGTCATGCCAAAATCACCTGCCAACTACGCCAGAACTGCTTGGCGGACACTGCGGAAACACCTGTCGGGCCGGCTGGAACCACATCTCAGACGTGCCAGAAACGTGTTCATGAGATGCTGGAACCACACCCCGAACAGACGGATACCACCTGCCAGAACCGCCTGAACCACCTGCTGAGCACGCCGGAACCACCTGCTCGACTCACCGGTACCACCTCCCTGACACGCCTAAATCACCCGCTGGGTATGCCAGAACCACTTGGCGGACACTCCGGAATCATCTGCCGGACATGCCGGAACCAGCTCTCAGACACACCAGAACCAAGTGCCGGAGACGCCGGAAGCACCTGCCGAGCATGCCGGAGCCACCTGCTCGACTCGCCAGAAACACCTGCCGGACACGCCAAAATCACCTGCCGGGTACGCCAGAACCACCTGGCGGACACTCCGGAATCACCTGTCGCGCATGACGGAACCACCTCTCAGACGTGCCGGAAGCACGTGCCAGACACGCCGGATACACCTACCGGACAGACCGGAACCACCTGCCAAGAACGCCGGAGCCACCTGTTCGACTCGCTGGAACCACCTGCCGGACAGGCCAATATCAACTCCTGGCTATGCCAGAACCACCTGGGGGACAGTCCGGGATCACCTGCCAGCCATGGCGGAACCACCTCTCAGACGTACCAGAACCACCTGCCGGAGAAGCTGGAAACACGTCCTGGACAGACTGGAACCACGTGACGGCCATGCCTGAACCACCTGCCGAGCACGGCGGAACCACCTGCCGGACACGCCTAAATCACCTGCGGGCTACGCCAGAACCACTTGGACGAGTCTCCGAAATGACCTGCCGGGCATGTTGGAACCACCTCTCAGACGTGCCAGAAGCACGTGGCGGACAGTCCGGAATCACCTGTTGGGCATGCGCAAACACCTCTGACACGTACCAGAACCACGTGCCGTGCACGCCGGAACCACCTACCGGACGGACCGGAATCAACTTTTGGGCATGCCGGAGCCACCAGTCAGATGTGCCAGAAACATGTGCCGGAGACGCCGGAAGCACCTGCCGAGCACGTCGCAACCACCTGCTCAACTCGCCTGAAGCACCTGCCGGACACGCCAAAATCACCTGCCCGCTACACCAGCACCACTTCGGGGACAAGCCGGAATCACGTGAGGGGCATGCCGGCACAGCCTCTCAGACTGAACCTCGTGCCGGACACCACAGAACCACCTGCTGGACAGACCGGAACCACCTGCCGGACACGCCGGAACCACCGGCTCGACCCGCCGGAACGACCGCTGGACATGCAAAATCACCTGCCGGCTACGCCGGAAACACTTGGCGAACACTCCGGAATCACCTGCCGGGCATGCCGGAACCACCTCTCAGATATGCCAGATACACGTGCCAATGACCCCGGAAGCACCTGCCGAGCACGCCGGAACCACCTGCTCGACTCGCCAGAACCACCTGCCGGACACGCAAAAATCACCTGCCGGCTACGCCACAGCCAGTTGGGGAACACTTCGGAATCACCTGCCGGGCTTGCTGGAACCACCTGCCGGTCATGCCAAAATCACCTGCCAACTACGCCAGTACCACTTGGCGGACACTGTGGAAACACCTGTCGGGCCGGCCGGAACCACATCTCAGACGTGCCAGAACCATGTGCATGAGATGCTGGAACCACACGCCGAACAGACGGAAAACACCTGCCAGACCCGTCTGAACAACCTGCGGAGCACGCCGGAGCCACCTGCTTGACTTGCCGGAACCACCTACCTGACATGCCCAAATCTCCAGCCGGGTATGCCAGAACCACTTGGCGGACACTCCGGAATCATCTGCCGGACATGCCGGAACCAGCTCTCAGACACACCAGAACCACGTGCCGGAGACGCCGGAAGCACCTGCCGAGCATGCCGGAGCCACCTGCTCGACTCGCCAGAAACACCTGCCGGACACGCCAAAATCACCTGCCGGGTACGCCAGAACCACCTGGCGGACACTCCGAAATCACCTGTCGCGCATGCCGGAACCACCTCTCAGACGTGCCGGAAGCACGTGCCGGACACGCCGGAATCACATACCGGACAGACCGGAACCACCTGCCGAGCACGCCGGAGCCACCTGTTCGACTCGCTGGAACCACCTGCCGGACAGGCCAATATCAACTGCTGGCTATGCCAGAACCACCTGGGGGACGGTCCGGAATCACCTGCCAGCCATGGCGGAACCACCTCTCAGACGTACCAGAACCACCTGCCGGAGAAGCTGGAAACACGTCCTGGACAGTCTGGAACCACCTGCCGGCCAAGCCTGAACCACCTGCCAAGCACAACGGAACAACCTGCCAGACACGCCAAAATCACCTGCGTGTTATGCCAGAACCACTTGGAGGACTCTCTGGGATGACCTGCCGGGCATGCCGGAACCACCTCTCAGACGTGCCAGAACCATGTGGCGGACAGTCCGGAATCACCTGTTGGGCATGCGCAACCACCTCTGAGACGTACCAGAACCACATGCCGTGCCGGCTGGAACCACCTACCGGACAGACCGGAATCACCTTTCGGGCATGCCGGAACCACCTGTCAGATGTGCCAGAAACACGTGCCGGAGATGCCGGAAGCACCTGCCAAGCACGTTGGAACCACCTGCTCAACTCGCCTGAACCACCTGCCGGACATGCCAAAATCACCTGCCGACTATGCCAGAACCACTTGGCGAACACTCCGGAATCACTTGCCGGGCATTCAGGAACCACCTCTCAGACATGCCAGAACCCCGTGCCAATGACCCCGGAAGCACCAGCCGAGCACGCCGGAACCACCTGCTCGACTCGCCAGAACCACCTGCCGATCACGCAAAAATCACCTGCCGGCTACGCCACAACCAGTTGGTGAACACTTTGGAATCACCTGCCAGGCTTGCTGGAACCACCTGCCAGTCATGCCAAAATCACCTGCCAACTACGCCAGAACCGCTTGGCGGACACTGCGGAAACACCTGTCGGGCCGGCTGGAACCACATCTCAGACGTGCCAGAAACGTGTTCATGAGATGCTGGAACCACACCCCGAACAGACGGATACCACCTGCCAGAACCGCCTGAACCACCTGCTGAGCACGCCGGAACCACCTGCTCGACTCACCGGTACCACCTCCCTGTCACGCCAAAATCACCTGCTGGGTATGCCAGAACCACTTGGCGGACACTCCGGAATCATCTGCCGGACATGCCGGAACCAGCTCTCAGACACACCAGAACCAAGTGCCGGAGACGCCGGAAGCACCTGCCGAGCATGCCGGAGCCACCTGCTCGACTCGCCAGAAACACCTGCCGGACACGCCAAAATCACCTGCCGGGTACGCCAGAACCACCTGGCGGACACTCCGGAATCACCTGTCGCGCATGACGGAACCACCTCTCAGACGTGCCGGAAGCACGTGCCAGACACGCCGGAAACACCTACCGGACAGACCGGAACCACCTGCCAAGAACGCCGGAGCCACCTGTTCGACTCGCTGGAAGCACCTGCCGGACAGGCCAATATCAACTGCTGGCTATGCCAGAACCACCTGGGGGACAGTCCGGGATCACCTGCCAGCCATGGCGGAACCACCTCTCAGACGTACCAGAACCACGTGCCGGAGAAGCTGGAAACACGTCCTGGACAGACTGGAACCACGTGACGGCCATGCCTGAACCACCTGCCAGCACGGCGGAACCACCTGCCGGACACGCCAAAATAACCTGCGGGCTACGCCAGAGCCACTTGGACAACTCTCCGAAATGACCTGCCGGGCATGTTGCAACCACCTTTTAGACGTGCCAGAAGCACGTGGCGGACAGTCCGGAATCACCTGTTGGGCATACGCAACCACCTCTGAGACGTACCAGAACCACGTGCCGTGCACGCCGGAACCACCTACCGGACGGACCGGAATCAACTTTTGGGCATGCCGGAGCCACCAGTCAGATGTGCCAGAAACACGTGCCGGAGACGCCGGAAGCACCTGCCGAGCACGTCGCAACCACCTGCTCAACTCGCCTGAACCACCTGCCGGACACGCCAAAATCACCTGCCCTCTACACCAGCACCACTTCGGGGACAAGCCGGAATCACGTGAGGGGCATGCCGGCACAGCCTCTCAGACTGAACCTCGTGCCGGACACCACAGAACCACCTGCCGGACAGACCGGAACCACCTGCCGGACACGCCGGAACCACCGGCTCGACACGCCGGAACGACCGCTGGACATGCAAAATCACCTGCCGGCTACGCCGGAAACACTTGGCGAACACTCCGGAATCACCTGCCGGGCATGCTGGAACCACCTCTCAGATATGCCAGAACCACGTGCCAATGACCCCGGAAGCACCTGCCGAGCACGCCGGAACCACCTGCTCGACTCGCCAGAACCACCTGCCGGACACGCAAAAATCACCTGCCGGCTATGCCACAACCAGTTGGGGAACACTTCGGAATCACCTGCCGGGCTTGCTGGAACCACCTGCCGGTCATGCCAAAATCACCTGCCAACTACGCCAGTACCACTTGGCGGACACTGTGGAAACACCTGTCGGGCCGGCCGGAACCACATCTCAGACGTGCCAGAACCATGTGCATGAGATTCTGGAACCACACCCCGAACAGACGGAAAACACCTGCCAGACCCGTCTGAACAACCTGCCGAGCACCCTGGAGCCACCTGCTCGACTCGCCGGAACCACCTACCTGACATGCCCAAATCACCAGCCGGGTATGCCAGAACCACTTGGCGGACACTCCGGAATCATCTGCCGGACATGCCGGAACCAGCTCTCAGACACACCAGAACCACGTGTCGGAGACGCCGGAAGCACCTGCCGAGCATGCCGGAGCCACCTGCTCGACTCGCCAGAAACACCTGCCGGACACGCCAAAATCACCTGCCGGGTACGCCAGAACCACCTGGCGGACACTCCGAAATCACCTGTCGCGCATGCCAGAACCACCTCTCAGACATGCCGGAAGCACGTGCCGGACACGCCGGAATCACATACCGGACAGACCGGAACCACCTGCCGAGCACGCCGGAGCCACCTGTTCGACTCGCTGGAACCACCTGCCGGACAGGCCAATATCAACTGCTGGCTATGCCAGAACCACCTGGGGGACGGTCCGGAATCACCTGCCAGCCATGGCGGAACCACCTCTCAGACGTACCAGAACCACCTGCCCGGGAAGCTGGAAACACGTCCTGGACAGTCTGGAACCACCTGCCGGCCAAGCCTGAACCACCTGCCAAGCACAACGGAACAACCTGCCAGACACGCCAAAATCACCTGCGTGTTATGCCAGAACCACTTGGAGGACTCTCTGGGATGACCTGCCGGGCATGCCGGAACCACCTCTCAGACGTGCCAGAACCATGTGGCGGACAGTCCGGAATCACCTGTTGGGCATGCGCAACCACCTCTGAGACGTACCAGAACCACATGACGTGCATGCTGGAACCACCTACCGGACAGACCGGAATCACCTTTCGGGCATGCCGGAACCACCTGTCAGATGTGCCAGAAACACGTGCCGGAGACGCCGGAAGCACCTGCCAAGCACGTTGGAACCACCTGCTCAACTCGCCTGAACCACCTGCCGGACATGCCAAAATCACCTGCCGACTATGCCAGAACCACTTGGCGAACACTCCGGAATCACTTGCCGGGCATTCAGGAACCACCTCTCAGACATGACAGAACCCCGTGCCAATGACCCCGGAAGCACCAGCCGAGCATGCCGGAACCACCTGCTCGACTCGCCAGAACCACCTGCCGATCACGCAAAAATCACCTGCCGGCTACGCCACAACCAGTTGGTGAACACTTTGGAATCACCTGCCAGGCTTGCTGGAACCACCTGCCAGTCATGCGAAAATCACCTGCCAACTACGCCAGAACCGCTTGGCGGACACTGCGGAAACACCTGTCGGGCCGGCTGCAACCACATCTCAGACGTGCCAGAAACGTGTTCATGAGATGCTGGAACCACACCCCGAACAGACGGATACCACCTGCCAGAACCGCCTGAACCACCTGCTGAGCACGCCGGAACCACCTGCTCGACTCACCGGTACCACCTCCCTGTCACGCCAAAATCACCTGCTGGGTATGCCAGAACCACTTGGCGGACACTCCGGAATCATCTGCCGGACATGCCGGAACCAGCTCTCAGACACACCAGAACCAAGTGCCGGAGACGCCGGAAGCACCTGCCGAGCAGGCCGGAGCCACCTGCTCGACTCGCCAGAAACACCTGCCGGACACGCCAAAATCACCTGCCGGGTACGCCAGAACCACCTGGCGGACACTCCGGAATCACCTGTCGCGCATGACGGAACCACCTCTCAGACGTGCCGGAAGCACGTGCCAGACACGCCGGAAACACCTACCGGACAGACCGGAACCACCTGCCAAGAACGCCGGAGCCACCTGTTCGACTCGCTGGAACCACCTGCCGGACAGGCCAATATCAACTGCTGGCTATGCCAGAACCACCTGGGGGACGGTCCGGGATCACCTGCCAGCCATGGCGGAACCACCTCTCAGACGTACCAGAACCACCTGCCGGAGAAGCTGGAAACACGTCCTGGACAGACTGGAACCACGTGACGGCCATGCCTGAACCACCTGCCGAGCACGGCGGAACCACCTGCCGGACACGCCAAAATCACCTGCGGGCTACGCCAGAGCCACTTGGACGACTCTCCGAAATGACCTGCCGGGCATGTTGCAACCACCTTTTAGACGTGCCAGAAGCACGTGGCGGACAGTCCGGAATCACCTGTTGGGCATACGCAACCACCTCTGACACGTACCAGAACCACGTGCCGTGCACGCCGGAACCACCTACCGGACAGACCGGAATCAACTTTTGGGCATGCCGGAGCCACCAGTCAGATGTGCCAGAAACACGTGCCGGAGACGCCGGAAGCACCTGCCGAGCACGTCGCAACCACCTGCTCAACTCGCCTGAAGCACCTGCCGGACACGCCAAAATCACCTGCCCGCTACACCAGCACCACTTCGGGGACAAGCCGGAATCACGTGAGGGGCATGCCGGCACAGCCTCTCAGACTGAACCTCGTGCCGGACACCACAGAACCACCTGCCGGACAGACCGGAACCACCTGCCGGACACCCCGGAACCACCGGCTCGACCCGCCGGAACGACCGCTGGATATGCAAAATCACCTGCCGGCTACGCCGGAAACACTTGGCGAACACTCCGGAATCACCTGCCGGGCATGCCGGAACCACCTCTCAGATATGCCAGAACCACGTGCCAATGACCCCGGAAGCACCTGCCGAGCACGCCGGAACCACCTGCTCGACTCGCCAGAACCACCTGCCGGACACGCAAAAATCACCTGCCGGCTACGCCACAACCAGTTGGGGAACACTTCGGAATCACCTGCCGGGCTTGCTGGAACCACCTGCCGGTCATGCCAAAATCACCTGCCAACTACGCCAGTACCACTTGGCGGACACTGTGGAAACACCTGTCGGGCCGGCCGGAACCACATCTCAGACGAGCCAGAACCATGTGCATGAGATGCTGGAACCACAACCCGAACAGACGGAAAACACCTGCCAGACCCGTCTGAACAACCTGCCGAGCACCCTGGAGCCACCTGCTCGACTCGCCGGCACCACCTACCTGACATGCCCAAATCACCAGCCGGGTATGCCAGAACCACTTGGCGGACACTCCGGAATCATCTGCCGGACATGCCGGAACCAGCTCTCAGACACACCAGAACCACGTGCCGGAGACGCCGGAAGCACCTGCTGAGCATGCCGGAGCCACCTGCTCGACTCGCCAGAAACACCTGCCGGACATGCCAAAATCACCTGCCGGGTACGCCAGAACCACCTGGCGGACACTCCGAAATCACCTGTCGCGCATGCCGGAACCACCTCTCAGACGTGCTGGAAGCACGTGCCGGACACGCCGGAATCACCTACCGGACAGACCGGAACCACTTGCCGAGCACGCCGAATCCACCTGTTCGACTCGCTGGAACCACCTGCCGGACAGGCCAATATCAACTGCTGGCTATGCCAGAACCACCTGGGGGACGGTCCGGAATCACCTGCCAGCCATGGCGGAACCACCTCTCAGTCGTACAAGAACCACCTGCCGGAGAAGCTGCAAACACGTCCTGGACAGTCTGGAACCACCTGCCGGCCAAGCCTGAACCACCTGCCAAGCACAACGGAACAACCTGCCAGACACGCCAAAATCACCTGCGCGTTATGCCAGAACCACTTGGAGGACTCTCTGGGATGACCTGCCGGGCATGCCGGATCCACCTCTCAGACGTGCCAGAACCATGTGGCGGACAGTCCGGAATCACCTGTTGGGCATGCGCAATCACCTCTGAGACGTACCAGAACCACATGCCGTGCAGGCTGGAACCACCTACCGGACAGACCGGAATCACCTTTCGGGCATGCCGGAACCACCTGTCAGATGTGCCAGAAACACGAGCCGGAGACGCCGGAAGCACCTGCCAAGCACGTTGGAACCACCTGCTCAACTCGCCTGAACCACCTGCCGGCCATGCCAAAATCACCTGCCGACTATGCCAGAACCACTTGGCAAACACTCCGGAATCACTTGCCGGGCATGCAGGAACCACCTCTCAGACATGCCAGAAACCCGTGCCAATGACCCCGGAAGCACCAGCCGAGCATGCCGGAACCACCTGCTCGACTCGCCAGAACCACCTGCCGATCACGCAAAAATCAGCTGCCGGCTACGCCAGAACCAGTTGGTGAACACTTTGGAATCACCTGCCAGGCTTGCTATAACCACCTGTCAGTAATGCCAAAATCACCTGCCAACTACGCCAGAACCGCTTGGCGGACACTGAGGAAACACCTGTCGGGCCGGCTGGAACCACATCTCAGACGTGCCAGAAACGTGTTCATGAGATGCTGGAACCACACCCCGAACAGACGGATACCACTTCCCAGAACCGCCTGAACCACCTGCTGAGCATGCCAAAACCACCTGCTCGACTCACCGGTACCACCTCCCTGACACGCCAAAATCACCTGCTGGGTATGCCAGAACCACTTGGCGGACACTCCGGAATCATCTGCCGGACATGCCGGAACCAGCTCTCAGACACACCAGAACCAAGTGCCGGACGCCAGAAGCACCTGCCGAGCATGCCGGAGCCACCTGCTCGACTCGCCAGAAACACCTTCCGGACACGCCAAAATCACCTGCCGGGTATGCCAGAACCACCTAGCGGACACTACGGAATCACCTGCCGCGCATGCCGGAACCACCTCTCAGACGTGCCGGAAGCACGTGCCAGACATGCCGGAAACACCTACCGGACAGACCGGAACCACCTGCCAAGAACGCCGGAGCCACCTGTTCGACTCGCTGGAACCACCTGCCGGACAGTCCAATATCAACTGCTGGCTATGCCAGAACCACCTGGGGGACAGTCCGGGATCACCTGCCAGCCATGGCGGAACCACCTCTCAGACGTACCAGAACCACCTGCCGGAGAAGCTGGAAACACGTCCTGGACAGACTGGAACCACGTGACGGCCATGCCTGAACCACCTGCCGAACAGGCCAAAATCACCTGCGGGCTACGCCAGAACCACTTGGACGACTCTCCGAAATGACCTGCCGGGCATGTTGGAACCACCTCTCAGACGTGCCAGAAGCACGTGGCGGACAGTCCGGAATCACCTGTTGGGCATACGCAACCACCTCTGAGACGTACCAGAACCACGTGCCGTGCACGCCGGAACCACCTACCGGACAGACCGGAATCAACTTTTGGGCATGCCGGAACCACCAGTCAGATGTGCCAGAAACACGTGCCAGAGACGCCGGAACCACCTGCCGAGCACGTCACAACCACCTGCTCAACTCGACTGAACCACCTCCCGGACACGCCAAAATCACCTGCCCGCTACACCAGCACCACTTCGGGGACAATCCGGAATCACGTGAGGGGCATGCCGGCACAGCCTCTCAGTCTGAACCTCGTGCCGGACACCACAGAACCACCTGCCGGACAGACCGGAACCACCTGCCGGACACGCCGGAACCACAGGCTCGACCCGCCAGAACGACCGCTGGACATGCAAAATCACCAGCTGGCTACGCCGGAAACACATGGCGAACACTCCGGAATCACCTGCCGGGCATGCCGGAACCACCTCTCAGATATGCCAGAACCACGTGCCATTGACCCCGGAAGCACCTGCCGAGCACGCCGGAACCACCTGCTCGACTCGCCAGAACCACCTGCCGGACACGCAAAAATCATCTGCCGGCAACGCAACAACCAGTTGGGGAACACTTCGGAATCACCTGCCGGGCTTGCTGGAACCACCTGCCGGTCATGCCAAAATCACCTGCCAACTATGCTAGTACCACTTGGCGGACACTGTGGAAACACCTGTCGGGCCGGCCGGAACCACATCTCAGACGAGCCAGAACCATGTGCATGAGATGCTGGAACCACAACCCGAACAGACGGAAAACACCTGCCAGACCCGTCTGAACAACCTGCCGAGCACCCTGGAGCCACCTGCTCGACTCGCCGGAACCACCTACCTGACATGCCCAAATCACCAGCCGGGTATGCCAGAACCACTTGGCGGACACTCCGGAATCATCTGCCGGACATGCTGGAACCAGCTCTCAGACACACCAGAACCACGTGCCGGAGACGCCGGAAGCACCTGCTGAGCATGCCGGAGCCACCTGCTCGACTCGCCAGAAACACCTGCCGGACATGCCAAAATCACCTGCCGGGTACGCCAGAACCACCTGGCGGACACTCCGAAATCACCTGTCGCGCATGCCGGAACCACCTCTCAGACTTGCCGGAAGCACGTGCCGGAAACGCCGGAATCACCTACCGGACAGACCGGAACCACCTGCCGAGCACGCCGGAGCCACCTGTTCGACTCGCTGGAACCACCTGCCGGACAGGCCAATATCAACTGCTGGCTATGCCAGAACCACCTGGGGGACGGTCCGGAATCACCTGCCAGCCATGGCGGAACCACATCTCAGTCGTACAAGAACCACCTGCCGGAGAAGCTGGAAACACGTCCTGGACAGTCTGGAACCACCTGCCGGCCAAGCCTGAACCACCTGCCAAGCACAACGGAACAACCTGCCAGACACGCCAAAATCACCTGCGTGTTATGCCAGAACCACTTGGAGGACTCTCTGGGATGACCTGCCGGGCATGCCGGATCCACCTCTCAGACGTGCCAGAGCCATGTGGCGGACAGTCCGGAATCACCTGTTGGGCATGCGCAATCACCTCTGAGACGTACCAGAACCACATGCTGTGCAGGCTGGAACCACCTACTGGACAGACCGGAATCACCTTTCGGGCATGCCGGAACCACCTGTCAGATGTGCCAGAAACACGTGCCGGAGACGCCGGAAGCACCTGCCAAGCACGTTGGAACCACCTGCTCAACTCGCCAGAACCACCTGCCGGACATGCCAAAATCACCTGCCGACTATGCCAGAACCACTTGGCGAACACTCCGGAATCACTTGCAGGGCATGCCGGAACCACCTCTCAGACATGCCAGAACCCCGTGCCAATGACCCCGGAAGCACCAGCCGAGCACGCCGGAACCACCTGCTCGACTCGCCAGAACCACCTGCCGATCACGCAAAAATCACCTGCCGGCTACGCCACAACCAGTTGGTGAACACTTTGGAATCACCTGCCAGGCTTGCTGGAACCACATGCCAGTCATGCCAAAATCACCTGCCAACTACGCCAGAACCGCTTGGCGGACACTGCGCAAACACCTGTTGGGCCGCCTGGAACCACATCTCAGACGTGCCAGAAACGTGTTCATGAGATGCTGGAACCACACCCCGAACAGACGGATACCACCTGCCAGAACGGCCTGAACCACCTGCTGAGCACGCCGGAACCACCTGCTCGACTCACCGGTACCACCTCCCTGACACGCCAAAATCACCCGCTGGGTATGCCAGAACCACTTGGCGGACACTCCGGAATCATCTGCCGGACATGCCGGAACCAGCTCTCAGACACACCAGAACCAAGTGTCGGAGACGCCCGAAGCACCTGCCGAGCATGCCGGAGCCACCTGCTCGACTCGCCAGAAACACCTGTCGGACACGCCAAAATCACCTGCCGGGTATGCCAGAACCACCTGGCGGACACTACGGAATCACCTGTCGCGCATGCCGGAACCACCTCTCAGACGTGCCGGAAGCACGTGCCAGACACGCCGGAAACACCTACGGGACAGACCGGAACCACCAGCCAAGAACGCCGGAGCCACCTGTTCGAATCGCTCTAACCACCTGCCGTACAGGCCAACATCAACTGCTGGCTATGCCAGAACCACCTGGGGGACAGTCCGGGATCACCTGCCAGCCATGGCGCAACCACCTCTCAGACGTACCAGAACCACCTGCCGGAGAAGCTGGAAACACGTCCTGGACAGACTGGAACCACTGACGGCCATGCCTGAACCACCTGCCGAGCACGGCGGAACCACCTGCCGGAAACGCCAAAATCACCTGCGTGTTATGCCAGAACCACTTGGAGGACTCTCTGGGATGACCTGCCGGGCATGCCGGAACCACCTCTCAGACGTACCAGAACCATGTGGCATACAGTCCGGAATCACCTGTTGGGCATGCGCAGCGACCTCTGAGACGTACCGGAACCACATGCCGTGCAGGCTGGAACCACCTACCGGACAGACCGGAATCACCTTTCGGGCATGCCGGAACCACCTGTCAGATGTGCCAGAAACACGTGCCGGAGACGCCGGAAGCACCTGACAAGCACGTTGGAACCACCTGCTCAACTCGCCTGAACCACCTGCCGGACATGCCAAAATCACCTGCCGACTATGCCAGAACCACTTGGCGAACACTCCGGAATCACTTGCCAGGCATGCAGGAACCACGTCTCAGACATGCCAGAACCCCGTGCCAATGACCCCGGAAGCACCAGCCGAGCACGCCGGAACCACCTGCTCGACTCGCCAGAACCACCTGCCGATCACTCAAAAATCAGCTGCCGGCTACGCCACAACCAGTTGGTGAACACTTTGGAATCACCTGCCAGGCTTGCTGGAAACACCTGCCACTCATGCCAAAATCACCTGCCAACTACGCCAGAACAGCTTGGCGGACACTGCGGAAACACCTGTCGGGCCGGCTGGAACCACATCTCAGACGTGCCAGAAACGTGTTCATGAGATGCTGGAACCACACCCCGAACAGACGGATACCACCTGCCAGAACCGCCTGAACCACCTGCTGAGCATGCCAAAACCACCTGCTCGACTCACCGGTACCACCTCCCTGACACGCCAAAATCACCTGCTGGGTATGCCAGAACCACTTGGCGGACACTCCGCAATCATCTGCCGGACATGCCGGAACCAGCTCTCAGACACACCAGAACCAAGTGCCGGAGACGCCGGAAGCACCTGCCGAGCATGCCGGAGCCACCTGCTCGACTCGCCAGAAACACCTTCCGGACACGCCAAAATCACCTGCCGGGTATGCCAGAACCACCTAGCGGACACTACGGAATCACCTGCCGCGCATGCCGGAACCGCCTCTCAGACGTGCCGGAAGCACGTGCCAGACACGCCGGAAACACCTACCGGACAGACCGGAACCACCTGCCAAGAACGCCGGAGCCACCTGTTCGACTCGCTGGAACCACCTGCCGGACAGGCCAATATCAACTGCTGGCTATGCCAGAACCACCTGGGGGACAGTCCGGGATCACCTGCCAGCCATGGCGGAACCACCTCTCAGACGTACCAGAACCACCTGCCGGAGAAGCTGGAAACACGTCCTGGACAGACTGGAACCACTGACGGCCATGCCTGAACCACCTGCCGAGCACGGCGGAACCACCTGCCGGACACGCCAAAATCACCTGCGGGCTACGCCAGAACCACTTGGACGACTCTCCGAAATGACCTGCCGGGCATGTTGGAACCACCTCTCAGACGTGCCATAAGCACGTGGCGGACAGTCCGGAATCACCTGTTGGGCATACGCAACCACCTCTGACACGTACCAGAACCACGTGCCGTGCACGCCGGAACCACCTACCGGACAGACCGGAATCAAATTTTGGGCATGCCGGAACCACCAGTCAGATGTGCCAGAAACACGTGCCGGAGACGCCGGAAGCACCTGCCGAGCACGTCGCAACCACCTGCTCAACTCGCCTGAACCACCTGCCGGACACGCCAAACTCACCTGCCCGCTACACCAGCACCACTTCGGGGACAAGCCGGAATCACGTGAGGGGCATGCCGGCACAGCCTCTCAGACTGAACCTCGTGCCGGACACCACAGAACCACCTGCCGGACAGACCGGAACCACCTGCCGGACACGCCGGAACCATCGGCTCGACCCGCCGGAACGACCGCTGGACATGCAAAATCACCTGCCGGCTACGCCGGAAACACTTGGCGAACACTCTGGAATCACCTGCCGGATGTGCCGGAACCACCTCTCAGATATGCCAGAACCACGTGCCAATGACCCCGGAAGCACCTGCCGAGCACGCCGGAACCACATGCTCGACTCGCCAGAACCACCTGCCGGACACGCAAAAATCACCTGCCAGCTACGCCACAACCAGTTGGGGAACACTTCGGAATCACCTGCCAGGCTTGCTGGAACCACCTGCCGGTCATGCCAAAATCACCTGCCAACTATGCTAGTACCACTTGGCGGACACTGTGGAAACACCTGTCGGGCCGGCCGGAACCACATCTCAGACGAGCCAGAACCATGTGCATGAGATGCTGGAACCACAACCCGAACAGACGGAAAACACCTGCCAGACCCGTCTGAACAACCTGCCGAGCACCCTGGAGCCACCTGCTCGACTCGCCGCAACCACCTACCTGACATGCCGAAATCACCAGCCGGGTATGCCAGAACCACTTGGCGGACACTCCGGAATCATCTGCCGGACATGCCGGAACCAGCTCTCAGACACACCAGAACCACGTGCCGGAGACGCCGGAAGCACCTGCTGAGCATGCCGGAGCCACCTGCTCGACTCGCCAGAAACACCTGCCGGACATGCCAAAATCACCTGCCGGGTACGCCAGAACCACCTGGCGGACACTCCGAAATCACCTGTCGCGCATGCCGGAACCACCTCTCGGACGTGCCGGAAGCACGTGCCGGACACGCCGGAATCACCTACCGGACAGACCGGAACCACCTGCCGAGCACGCCGGAGCCACCTGTTCGACTCGCTGGAACCACCTGCCGGACAGGCCAATATCAACTGCTGGCTATGCCAGAACCACCTGGGGGACGGTCCGGAATCACCTGCCAGCCATGGCGGAACCACCTCTCAGTCGTACAAGAACCACCTGCCGGAGAAGCTGCAAACACGTCCTGGACAGTCTGGAACCACCTGCCGGCCAAGCCTGAACCACCTGCCAAGCACAACGGAACAACCTGCCAGACACGCCAAAATCACCTGCGTGTTATGCCAGAACCACTTGGAGGACTCTCTGGGATGACCTGCCGGGCATGCCGGATCCACCTCTCAGACGTGCCAGAGATATGTGGCGGACAGTCCGGAATCACCTGTTGGGCATGCGCAACCACCTCTGAGACGTACCAGAACCACATGCCGTGCCGGCTGGAACCACCTACCGGACAGACCGGAATCACCTTTCGGGCATGCCGGAACCACCTGTCAGATGTGCCAGAAACACGTGCCGGAGACGCCGGAAGCACCTGCCAAGCACGTTGGAACCACCTGCTCAACTCGCCTGAACCACCTGCCGGACATGCCAAAATCACCTGCCGACTATGCCAGAACCACTTGGCGAACACTCCGGAATCACTTGCCGGGCATGCAGGAACCACCTCTCAGACATGACAGAACCCCGTGCCAATGACCCCGGAAGCACCAGCCGAGCACGCCGGAACCACCTGCTCGACTCGCCAGAACCACCTGCCGATCACGCAAAAATCACCTGCCGGCTACGCCACAACCAGTTGGTGAACACTTTGGAATCACCTGCCAGGCTTGCTGGAACCACCTGCCAGTCATGCCAAAATCACCCGCCAACTACGCCAGAACCGCTTGTCGGACACTGCGGAAACACCTATCGGGCCGGCTGGAACCACATCTCAGACCTGCCAGAAACGTGTTCATGAGATGCTGGAACCACACCCCGAACAGATGGATACCACCTGCCAGAACCGCCTGAACCACGTGCTGAGCACGCCGGAACCACCTGCTCGACTCACCGGTACCACCTCCCTGACACGCCAAAATCACCTGCTGGGTATCCCAGAACCACTTGGCGGACACTCCGGAATCATCTGCCGGACATGCCAGAAGCAGCTCTCAGACACACCAGAACCACGTGGCGGAGACGCCGGAAGCACCTGCCGAGCATGCCGGAGCCACCTGCTCGACTCGCCAGAAACACCTGCCGGACACGCCAAAATCACCTGCCGGGTACGCCAGAACCACCTGGCGGACACTCCGAAATCACCTGTCGCGCATGCCGGAACCACCTCTCAGACGTGCCGGAAGCACGTGCCGGACACGCCGGAATCACCTACCGGACAGACCGGAACCACATGCCGAGCACGCCGGAGCCACCTGTTCGACTCGCTGGAACCACCTGCCGGACAGGCCAATATCAACTGCTGGCTATGCCAGAACCACCTGGGGGACGGTCCGGAATCGCCTGCCAGCCATATCGGAACCAGCTCTCAGACGTACCAGAACCACCTGCCGGAGAAGCTGGAAACACGTCCTGGACAGTCTGGAACCACCTGCCGGCCAAGCCTGAACCACCTGCCAAGCACAACGGAACAACCTGCCAGACACGCCAAAATCACCTGCGTGTCATGCCAGAACCACTTGGAGGACTCTCTGGGATGACCTGCCGGGCATGCCAGAACCACCTCTCAGACGTGCCAGAACCATGTGGCGGACAGTCCGGAATCACCTGTTGGGCATGCGCAACCACCTCTGAGACGTACCAAGACCACATGCCGTGCAGGCTGGAACCACCTACCAGACAGACCGGAATCACCTTTCGGGCATGCCGGAACCACCTGTCACATGTGCCAGAAACACGTGCCGGAGACGCCAGAAGCACCTGCCAAGCACGTTGGAACCACCTGCTCAACTCGCCTGAACCACCTGCCGGACATGCCAAAATCACCTGCCGACTATGCCAGAACCACTTGGCGAACACTCCGGAATCACTTGCCGGGCATGCAGGAACCACCTCTCAGACATGCCAGAACCCCGTGCCAATGATCCCGGAAGCACCAGCCGAGCACGCCGGAACCACCTGCTCGACTCGCCAGAACCACCTGCCGATCACGCAAAAATCACCTGCCGGCTACGCCACAACCAGTTGGGGAACACTTTGGAATCACCTGCCAGGCTTGCTGGAACCACCTGCCAGTCATGCCAAAATCACCTGCCAACTACGCCAGAACCGCTTGGCGGACACTGCGGAAACACCTGTCGGGCCGGCTGGAACCAAATCAGACGTGCCAGAAACGTGTTCATGAGATGCTGGAACCACACCCCGAACAGACGGATACCACCTGCCAGAACCGCCTGAACCACCTGCTGAGCACGCCGGAACCACCTGCTCGACTCACCGGTACCACCTCCCTGACACGCCTAAATCACCCGCTGGGTATGCCAGAACCACTTGGCGGACACTCCGGAATCATCTGCCGGACATGCCGGAACCAGCTCTCAGACACACCAGAACCAAGTGCCGGAGACGCCGGAAGCACCTGCCGAGCATGCCGGAGCCACCTGCTCGACTCGCCAGACAAAACTGCCGGACACACCAAAATCACCTGCCGGGTACGCCAGAACCACCTGGCGGACACTCCGGAATCACCTGTCGCGCATGACGGAACCACCTCTCAGACGTGCCGGAAGCACGTGCCAGACACGCCGGAAACACCTACCGGACAGACCGGAACCACCTGCCAAGAACGCCGGAGCCACCTGTTCGACTCGCTGGAACCACCTGCCGGACAGGCCAATATCAACTGCTGGCTATGCCAGAACCACCTGGGGGACAGTCCGGGATCACCTGCCAGCCATGGCGGAACCACCTCTCAGACGTACCAGAACCACCTGCCGGAGAAGCTGGAAACACGTCCTGGACAGACTGGAACCACGTGACGGCCATGCCTGAACCACCTGCCGAGCACGGCGGAACCACCTGCCGGACACGCCAAAATCACCAGCGGGCTACGCCAGAGCCACTTGGACGACTCTCCGAAATGACCTGCCGGGCATTTTGCAACCACCTTTTAGACGTGCCAGAAGCACGTGGCGGACAGTCCGGAATCACCTGTTGGGCATACGCAACCACCTCTGAGACGTACCAGAACCACGTGCCGTGCACGCCGGAACCACCTACCGGACGGACCGGAATCAACTTTTGGGCATGCCGGAGCCACCAGTCAGATGTGCCAGAAACACGTGCCGGAGACGCCGGAAGCACCTGCCGAGCACGTCGCAACCACCTGCTCAACTCGCCTGAAGCACCTGCCGGACACGCCAAAATCACCTGCCCGCTACACCAGCACCACTTCGGGGACAAGCCGGAATCACGTGAGGGGCATGCCGGCACAGCCTCTCAGACTGAACCTCGTGCCGGACACCACAGAACCACCTGCCGGACAGACCGGAACCACCTGCCGGACACCCCGGAACCACCGGCTCGACCCGCCGGAACGACCGCTGGATATGCAAAATCACCTGCCGGCTACGCCGGAAACACTTGGCGAACACTCCGGAATCACCTGCCGGGCATGCCGGAACCACCTCTCAGATATGCCAGAACCACGTGCCAATGACCCCGGAAGCACCAGCCGAGCACGCCGGAACCACCTGCTCGACTCGCCAGAACCACCTGCCAATCACGCAAAAATCACCTGCCGGCTACGCCACAACCAGTTGGTGAACACTTTGGAATCACCTGCCAGGCTTGCTGGAACCACCTGCCAGTCATGCCAAAATCACCTGCCAACTACGCCAGAACCGCTTGGCGGACACTGCGGAAACACCTGTCGGGCCGGATGGAACCAAATCAGACGTGCCAGAAACGTGTTCATGAGATGCTGGAACCACACCCCGAACAGACGGATACCACCTGCCAGAACCGCCTGAACCACCTGCTGAGCACGCCGGAACCACCTGCTCGACTCACTGGTACCACCTCCCTGACACGCCTAAATCACCCGCTGGGTATGCCAGAACCACTTGGCGGACACTCCGGAATCATCTGCCGGACATGCCGGAACCAGCTCTCAGACACACCAGAACCAAGTGCCGGAGACGCCGGAAGCACCTGCCGAGCATGCCGGAGCCACCTGCTCGACTCGCCAGACAAAACTGCCGGACACGCCAAAATCACCTGCCGGGTACGCCAGAACCACCTGGCGGACACTCCGGAATCACCTGTCGCGCATGACGGAACCACCTCTCAGACGTGCCGGAAGCACGTGCCAGACACGCCGGAAACACCTACCGGACAGACCGGAACAACCTGCCAAGAACGCCGGAGCCACCTGTTCGACTCGCTGGAACCACCTGCCGGACAGGCCAATATCAACTGCTGGCTATTCCAGAACCACCTGGGGGACAGTCCGGGATCACCTGCCAGCCATGGCGGAACCACCTCTCAGACGTACCAGAACCACCTGCCGGAGAAGCTGGAAACACGTCCTGGACAGACTGGAACCACGTGACGGCCATGCCTGAACCACCTGCCGAGCACGGCGGAACCACCTGCCGGACACGCCAAAATCACCTGCGGGCTACGCCAGAGCCACTTGGACGACTCTCCGAAATGACCTGCCGGGCATGTTGCAACCACCTTTTAGACGTGCCAGAAGCACGTGGCGGACAGTCCGGAATCACCTGTTGGGCATACGCAACCACCTCTGAGACGTACCAGAACCACGTGCCGTGCACGCCGGAACCACCTACCGGACGGACCGGAATCAACTTTTGGGCATGCCGGAGCCACCAGTCA
>NW_027227609.1:0-39941 GCF_037783145.1 Equus przewalskii | reverse complement strand
TGGTACGTCTGAGAGGTGGTTCCGGCATGCCCGGCAGGTCATCCCAGAGAGTCCTCCAAGTGGTTCTGGCATAACACGCAGGTGATTTTGGCGTGTCTGGCAGGTTGTTCCGTTGTGCTTGGCAGGTGGTTCAGGCTTGGCCGGCAGGTGGTTCCAGACTGTCCAGGACGTGTTTCCAGCTTCTCCGGCAGGTGGTTCTGGTACGTCTGAGAGGTGGTTCCGCCATGGCTGGCAGGTGATTCCGGACCGTCCCCCAGGTGGTTCTGGCATAGCCAGCAGTTGATATTGGCCTGTCCGGCAGGTGGTTCCAGCGAGTCGAACAGGTGGCTCCGGCGTGCTCGGCAGGTGGTTCCGGTCTGTCCGGTAGGTGATTCCGGCATGTCCGGCACGTGCTTCCGGCACGTCTGAGAGGTGGTTCCGGTATGCGCGACAGGTGATTTCGGAGTGTCTGCCAGGTGGTTCTGGCGTACTCAGCAGGTGATTTTGGCGTGTCCGGCAGGTGTTTCTGGCGAGTCGAGCAGGTGGCTCCGGCATGCTCGGCACGTGCTTCCGGCGTCTCCGGCACGTGGTTCTGGTGTGTCTGAGAGCTGGTTCCGGCATGTCCGGCAGATGATTCCGGAGTGTCCGCCAAGTGGTTCTGGCATACCCGGCTGGTGATTTGGGCATGTCAGGTAGGTGGTTCCGGCGAGTCGAGCAGGTGGCTGCGGCGTGCTCGGCAGGTTGTTCAGACGGGTCTGGCAGGTGGTATCCGTCTGTTCGGGGTGTGGTTCCAGCATCTCATGCACATGGTTCTGGCACTTCTGAGATGTGGTTCCGGCCGGCCCGACAGGTGTTTCCACAGTGTCCGCCAAGTGGTACTGGCGTAGTTGGCAGGTGATTTTGGCATGACCGGCAGGTGGTTCCAGCAAGCCTGGCAGGTGATTCCGAAGTGTTCCCCAACTGGTTGTGGCGTAGCTGGCAGGTGATTTTTGCGTGTCCGGCAGGTGGTTCTGGCGAGTCGAGCATGTGGTTCCGGCGTGCTCGGCAGGTGCTTCCGGGGTCATTGGCACGTGGTTCTGGCATATCTGAGAGGTGGTTCCGGCACATCCGGCAGGTGATTCCAGAGTGTTCGCCAAGTGTTTTCGGCGTAGCCGGCAGGTGATTTTGCATGTCCAGCGGTCGTTCCGGCGGGTCGAGCCGATGGTTCCGGCGTGTCCGGCAGGTGGTTCCGGTCTGTCCGGCAGGTGGTTCTGTGGTGTCCGGCACGAGGTTCAGTCTGAGAGGGTGTGCCGGCATGCCCCTCACGTGATTCCGGCTTGTCCCCAAAGTGGTGCTGGTGTAGCGGGCAGGTGAGTTTGGCGTGTCCGGCAGGTGGTTCAGGCGAGTTGAGCAGGTGGTTGCGACGTGCTCGGCAGGTGCTTCCGGCGTCTCCGGCACGTGTTTCTGGCACATATGACTGGTGGTTCCGGCATGCCCAAAATTTGATTCCGGTCTGTCCGGTAGGTGGTTCCGGCGTGCACGGCACGTGGTTCTGGTACGTGTCAGAGGTGGTTGCGTATGCCCAACAGGTGATTCCGGACTGTCCGCCACGTGCTTATGGCACGTCTGAGAGGTGGTTCCAACATGCCCGGCAGGTCATTTCGGAGAGTCGTCCAAGTGGTTCTGGCGTAGCCCGCAGGTGATTTTGGCGTGTCCGGCAGGTGGTTCCGCCGTGCTCGGCAGGTGGTTCAGGCATGGCCGTCAGTGGTTCCAGTCTGTCCAGGACGTGTTTCCAGCTTCTCCGGCAGGTGGTTCTGGTACGTCTGAGAGGTGGTTCCGCCATGGCTGGCAGGTGATCCCGGACTGTCCCCCAGGTGGTTCTGGCATAGCCAGCAGTTGATATTGGCCTGTCCGGCAGGTGGTTCCAGCGAGTCGAACAGGTGGCTCCGGCGTTCTTGGCAGGTGGTTCCGGTCTGTCCGGTAGGTGTTTCCGGCGTGTCTGGCACGTGCTTCCGGCACGTCTGAGAGGCGGTTCCGGCATGCGCGGCAGGTGATTCCGTAGTGTCCGCTAGGTGGTTCTGGCATACCCGGCAGGTGATTTTGGCGTGTCCGGCAGGTGTTTCTGGCGAGTCGAGCAGGTGGCTCCGGCATGCTCGGCAGGTGCTTCCGGCGTCTCCGGCACTTGGTTCTGGTGTGTCTGAGAGCTGGTTCCGGCATGTCCGGCAGATGATTGCGGAGTGTCCGCCAAGTGGTTCTGGCATACCCAGCAGGTGATTTTGGCGTGTCAGGGAGGTGGTACCGGTGAGTCGAGCAGGTGGTTTTGGCATGCTCAGCAGGTGGTTCAGGCGGTTCTGGCAGGTGGTATCCGTCTGTTCGGGGTGTGGTTCCAGCATCTCATGAACACGTTTCTGGCACGTCTGAGATGTGGTTCCAGCCGGCCCGACAGGTGTTTCCGCAGTGTCCGCCAAGCTGTTCTGGCGTAGTTGGCAGGTGATTTTGGCATGAGTGGCAGGTGTTTCCAGCAAGCCTGGCAGGTGATTCCAAAGTGTTCACCAACTGGTTGTGGCGTAGCCGGCAGCTGATTTTTGCGTGATCGGCAGGTGGTTCTGGCGAGTCGAGCAGGTGGTTCCGGCGTGCTCGGCTGGTGCTTCCGGGGTCATTGGCACGGGGTTCTGGCATGTCTGAGAGGTGGTTCCTGCATGCCTGGCAAGTGATTCCGGAGTGTTCGCCAAGTGGTTCTGGCATAGTCGGCAGGTGATTTTGGCATGTCCGGCAGGTGGTTCAGGCGAGTTGAGCAGGTGGTTCCAACGTGCTTGTCAGGTGCTTCCGGCGTCTCCGGCACGTGTTTCTGGCACATCTGACAGGTGGTTCCGGCATGCCCGAAAGGTGATTCCGGTCTGTCCGGTAGGTGGTTCCAGCCTGCACGGCATGTGGTTCCGGTACGTCTCAGAGGTCGCTGCGCATGCCCAACAGGTGATTCCGGACTGTATGCCACATGGTTCTGGTACGTCTGAGAGGTGGTTCCGGCATGCCCGGCAGGTCATCCCAGAGAGTCCTCCAAGTGGTTCTGGCATAACACGCAGGTGATTTTGGCGTGTCCGGCAGGTGGTTCCGCCGTGCTCGGCAGGTGGTTCAGGCATGGCCGTCAGTGGTTCCAGTCTGTCCAGGACGTGTTTCCAGCTTCTCCGGCAGGTGGTTCTGGTACGTCTGAGAGGTGGTTGCGCCATGGCTGGCAGGTGATCCCGGACTGTCCCCCAGGTGGTTCTGGCATAGCCAGCAGTTGATGTTGGCCTGTACGGCAGGTGGTTAGAGCGATTCGAACAGGTGGCTCCGGCGTTCTTGGCTGGTGGTTCCGGTCTGTCCCGTAGGTGTTTCCGGCGTGTCTGGCACGTGCTTCCGGCACGTCTGAGAGTTGGTTCCGGCATGCGCGACAGGTGATTCCGTAGTGTCCGCCAGGTGGTTCTGGCATACCCGGCAGGTGATTTTGGCGTGTCCGACAGGTGTTTCTGGCGAGTCGAGCAGGTGGCTCCGGCATGCTCGGCAGGTGCTTCGGGCGTCTCCGGCACTTGGTTCTGGTGTGTCTGAGAGCTGGTTCCGGCATGTCCGGCAGATGATTCCGGAGTGTCCGCCAAGTGGTTCTGGCATACCCAGCGGGTGATTTTGGCGTGTCAGGGAGGTGGTACCGGTGAGTCGAGCAGGTGGTTCCGGCGTGCTCAGCAGGTGGTTCAGGCCGTTCTGGCAGGTGGTATCCGTCTGTTCGGGGTGTGGTTCCAGCATCTCATGAACATGTTTCTGGCACGTCTGAGATGTGGTTCCAGGCGGCCCAACAGGTGTTTGCGCAGTGTCCGCCCAGCGGTTCTGGCGTAGTTGGCAGGTGATTTTGGCATGACTGGCATGTGGTTCCAGCAAGCCTGGCAGGTGATTCCAAAGTGTTCACCAACTGGTTGTGGCGTAGCCGGCAGGTGATTTTTGCGTGATCGGCAGGTGGTTCTGGCGAGTCGAGCAGGTGGTTCCGGCGTGCTCGGCTGGTGCTTCCGGGGTCATTGGCACGGGGTTCTGGCATGTCTGAGAGGTGGTTCCTGCATGCCCTGCAAGTGATTCCGGAGTGTTCGCCAAGTGGTTCTGGCATAGTCGGCAGGTGATTTTGGCATGTCCGGCAGGTGGTTCAGGCGAGTTGAGCAGGTGGTTCCAACGTGCTTGGCAGGTGCTTCCGGCGTCTCCGGCACGTGTTTCTGGCACATCTGACAGGTGGTTCCGGCATGCCCGAAAGGTGATTCCGGTCTGTCCAGTAGGTGGTTCCAGCCTGCACAGCATGTGGTTCTGGTACGTCTCAGAGGTGATTGCGCATGCCCAACAGGTGATTCCGGACTGTCCGCCACATGGCTCTGGCACGTCTGAGAGGTGGATCCGGCATGCCCGGCAGGTCATCCCAGAGAGTCCTCCAAGTGGTTCTGGCATAACACGCAGGTGATTTTGGCGTGTCTGGCAGGTTGTTCCGTTGTGCTTGGCAGGTGGTTCAGGCTTGGCCGGCAGGTGGTTCCAGACTGTGCAGGACGTGTTTCCAGCTTCTCCGGCAGGTGGTTCTTGTACGACTGAGATGTGGTTCCGCCATGGCTGGCAGGTGATTCCGGACCGTCCCCCAGGTGGTTCTGGCATAGCCAGCAGTTGATATTGGCCTGTCCGGCAGGTGGTTCCAGCGAGTCGAACAGGTGGCTCCGGCGTGCTCGGCAGGTGGTTCCGGTCTGTCCGGTAGGTGATTCCGGCGTTTCCGGCACGTGCTTCCGGCACGTCTGAGAGGTGGTTCCGGCATGCGCGACAGGTGATTTCGGAGTGTCCGCCAGGTGGTTCTGGCGTACCCGGCAGGTGATTTTGGCATGTCCGGCAGGTGGTTCTGGCGAGTCGAGCAGGTGGTTCCGGCGTGCTCGGCAGGTGCTTCCGGGGTCATTGGCACGTGGTTCTGGCATATCTGAGAGGTGGTTCCGGCATGCCCGGCAGGTGATTCCGGAGTGTTCGCCAAGTGTTTCCGGCGTAGCCGGCAGGTGATTTTGCATGTCCAGCCGTCGTACCGGCGGGTGGAGCCGGTGGTTCCGGCGTGTCCGGCAGGTGGTTCCGGTCTGTCCGGCAGGTGGTTCTGTGGTGTCCGGCACGAGGTTCAGTCTGAGAGGCTGTGCCGGCATGCCCCTCACGTGATTCCGGCTTGTCCCCGAAGTGGTGCTGGTGTAGAGGGCAGGTGATTTTGGCGTGTTCGGCAGGTGGTTCAGGCGAGTTGAGCAGGTGGTTGCGAAGTGCTCGGCAGGTGCTTCCGGCGTCTCCGGCACTTGGTTCCGGTGTGTCTGAGAGCTGGTTCCGGCATGTCCGGCAGATGATTCCGGAGTGTCCGCCAAGTGGTTCTGGCATACTCAGAAGGTGATTTTGGCGTGTCAGGGAGGTTGTACCGGTGAGTCGATCAGGTGGTTCCGGCGTGCTCAGCAGGTGGTTCAGGCGGTTCTGGCAGGTGGTATCCGTCTGTTCGGGGTGTGGTTCCAGCATCTCATGAACACGTTTCTGGCACGTCTGAGATGTGGTTCCAGCCGGCCCGACAGGTGTTTCCGCAGTGTCCGCCAAGCGGTTCTGGCGTAGTTGGCTGGTGATTTTGGCATGACTGGCAGGTGGTTCCAGCAAGCCTGGCAGGTGATTCCAAAGTGTTCACCAACAGGTTGTGGCGTAGCCGGCAGGTGATTTTTGCGTGATCGGCAGGTGGTTCTGGCGAGTCGAGCAGGTGGTTCCGGCGTGCTCGGCTGGTGCTTCCGGGGTCATTGGCACGGGGTTCTGGCATGTCTGAGAGTTGGTTCCTGCATGCCCGGCAAGTGATTCCGGAGTGTTAGCCAAGTGGTTCTGGCATAGTCGGCAGGTGATTTTGGCATGTCCGGCAGGTGGTTCAGGCGAGTTGAGCAGGTGGTTCCAACGTGCTTGGCAGGTGCTTCCGGCATCTCCGGCACGTGTTTCTGGCACATCTGACAGGTGGTTCCGGCATGCCCGAAAGGTGATTCCGGTCTGTCCGGTAGGTGGTTCCAGCCTGCACGGCATGTGGTTCTGGTACGTCTCAGAGGTGGTTGCGCATGCCCAACAGGTGATTCCGGACTGTCCGCCACGTGCCTCTGGCACGTCTGAGAGGTGGTTCCGGCATGCCCGGCAGGTCATCCCAGAGAGTCCTCCAAGTGGTTCTGGCATAACACGCAGGTGATTTTGGCGTGTCTGGCAGGTTGTTCCGTTGTGCTTGGCAGGTGGTTCAGGCTTGGCCGGCAGGTGGTTCCAGACTGTCCAGGACGTGTTTCCAGCTTCTCCGGCAGGTGGTTCTGGTACGTCTGAGAGGTGGTTCCGCCATGGCTGGCAGGTGATTCCGGACCGTCCCCCAGGTGGTTCTGGCATAGCCAGCAGTTGATATTGGCATGCCCGTCAGGTGGTTCCAGCGATTCGAACAGGTGGCTCCGGCGTGCTCGGCAGGTGGTTCCGGTCTGTCCGGTAGGTGATTCTGGCGTGTCCGGCTCATGCTTCCGGCACATCTGAGAGGTGGTTCCGACATGCGCGACAGGTGATTTCGGAGTGTTGGCCAGGTGGTTCTGGCATACCCGGCTGGTGATTTGGGCATGTCAGGTATGTGGTTCCGGCGAGTCGAGCAGGTGGCTCCGGCGTGCTCGGCAGGTTGTTCAGACGGGTCTGGCAGGTGTTTTCCGTCTGTTGGGTGTGTGGTTCCAGCATCTCATGCATATGGTTCTGGCTCGAGTGAGATGTGGTTCCGGCCGGCCCGACTGGTGTTTCCACAGTGTCCGCCAAGTGGTACTGGCGTAGTTGGGAGGTGATTTTGGCATGACCGGCAGGTGATTCCGAAGTGTTCCCCAACTGGTTGTGGTGTAGCCGGCAGGTGATTTTTGCGTGATCGTCAGGTGGTTCTGGCGAGTCGAGCAGGTGGTTCCGGCGTGCTCGGCTGGTGCTTCCGGGGTCATTGGCACGGGCTTCTGGCATGTCTGAGAGTTGGTTCCTGCATGCCCGGCAAGTGATTCCGGAGTGTTAGCCAAGTGGTTCTGGCATAGTCGGCAGGTGATTTTGGCATGTCCGGCAGGTGGTTCAGGCGAGTTGAGCAGGTGGTTCCAACGTGCTTGGCAGGTGCTTCCGGCGTCTCCGGCACGTGTTTCTGGCACATCTGACAGGTGGTTCCGGCATGCCCGAAAGGTGATTCCGGTCTGTCCGGTAGGTGGTTCCAGCCTGCACGGCATGTGGTTCTGGTACGTCTCAGAGGTGGTTGCGCATGCCCAACAGGTGATTCCAGACTGTCCGCCACGTGCCTCTGGCACGTCTGAGGGGTGGTTCCGGCATGCCCGGCAGGTCATCCCAGAGAGTCCTCCAAGTGGTTCTGGCGTAGCCCGCAGGTGATTTTGGCGTGTCCGGCAGGTGGTTCCGCCGTGCTCGGCAGGTGGTTCAGGCATGGCCGTCACGTGGTTCCAGTCTGTCCAGGACGTGTTTCCAGCTTCTCCGGCAGGTGGTTCTGGTACGTCTGAGAGGTGGTTCCGCCATGGCTAGCAGGTGATCCCGGACTGTCCCCCAGGTGGTTCTGGCATAGCCAGCAGTTGATATTGGCCTGTCCGGCAGGTGGTTCCAGCGAGTCGAACAGGTCTCTCCGGCGTTCTTGGCAGGTGGTTCCGGTCTGTCCGGTAGGTGTTTCCGGCGTGTCTGGCACGTGCTTCCAGCACGTCTGAGAGGTGGTTCCGGCATGCGCGGCAGGTGATTCCGTAGTGTCCGCCAGGTGGTTCTGGCATACCCGGCAGGTGATTTTGGCGTGTCCGGCAGGTGTTTCTGGCGAGTCAAGCAGGTGGCTCCGGCATGCTCGGCAGGTGCTTCCTGCGTCTCCGGCACTTGGTTCTGGTGTGTCTGAGAGCTGGTTCCGGCATGTCCGGCAGATGATTCCGGAGTGTCCGCCACGTGGTTCTGGCATACCCAGCAGGTGATTTTGGCGTGTCAGGGAGGTGGTACCGGTGAGTCAAGCAGGTGGTTCCGGCGTGCTCAGCAGGTGGTTCAGGCGGTTCTGGCAGGTGGTATCCGTCTGTTCGGGGTGTGGTTCCAGCATCTCATGAACACGTTTCTGGCACGTCTGAGATGTGGTTCCAGCCGGCCCGACAGGTGTTTCCGCAGTGTCCGCCAAGCGGTTCTGGCGTAGTTGGCAGGTGATTATGGCATGACTGGCAGGTGGTTCCAGCAAGCCTGGCAGGTGATTCCAAAGTGTTCACCAACTGGTTGTGGCGTAGCCGGCAGGTGATTTTTGCGTGATCGGCAGGTGGTTCTGGCGAGTCGAGCAGGTGGTTCCGGCGTGCTCGGCTGGTGCTTCCAGGGTCATTGGCACGGGCTTCTGGCATGTCTGAGAGGTGGTTCCTGCATGCCCGGCAAGTGATTCCAGAGTGTTCGCCAAGTGGTTCTGGCATAGTCGGCAGGTGATTTTGGCATGTCCGGCAGGTGGTTCAGGCGAGTTGAGCAGGTGGTTCCAACGTGCTTGGCAGGTGCTTCCGGCGTCTCCGGCACGTGTTTCTGGCACATCTGACAGGTGGTTCCGGCATGCCCGAAAGGTGATTCCGGTCTGTCCGGTAGGTGGTTCCAGCCTGCACGGCATGTGGTTCTGGTACGTCTCAGAGGTGGTTGCGCATGCCCAAAAGGTGATTCCGGACTGTCCACCACATGGTTCTGGCACGTCTGAGAGGTGGTTCCGGCATGCCCAGCAGGTCATCCTAGAGAGTCCTCCAAGTGGTTCTGGCATAACACGCAGGTGATTTTGGGGTGTCTGGCAGGTTGTTCCGTTGTGCTTGGCAGGTGGTTCAGGCTTGGCCGGCAGGTGGTTCCAGACTGTCCAGGACGTGTTTCCAGCTTCTCCGGCAGGTGGTTCTGGTACGTCTGAGAGGTGGTTCCGCCATGGCTGGCAGGTGATTCCGGACCGTCCCCCAGGTGGTTCTGGCATAGCCAGCAGTTGATATTGGCCTGTGCGGCAGGTGGTTCCAGCGAGTCGAACAGCTGGCTCCGGCGTGCTCGGCAGGTGGCTCCGGTCTGTCCGGTAGGTGATTCCGGCGTGTCCGGCACGTGCTTCCGGCACGTCTGAGAGGTGGTTCCGGCATGCGCGACAGGTGGTTTCGGAGTGTCCGCCAGGTGGTTCTGGCGTACCCGGCAGGTGATTTTGGCATGTCCGGCAGGTGTTTCTGTCGAGTCGAGCAGGTGGCTCCGGCATGCTCGGCAGGTGCTTCCGGCGTCTCCGGCACGTGGTTCTGGTGTGTCTGAGAGCTGGTTCCGGCATGTCCGGCAGATGATTCCGGAGTGTCCGCCAAGTGGTTCTGGCATACCCGGCTGGTGATTTGGGCATGTCAGGTAGGTGGTTCCGGCGAGTCGAGCAGGTGGCTCCGGCGTGCTCGGCAAGTTGTTCAGACGGGTCTGGGAGGTGTTTTCCGTCTGTTCGGGGTGTGGTTCCAGCATCTCATGCACATGGTTCTGGCACGTCTGAGATGTGGTTCCGGCCGGGCCGACAGGAGTTTCCACAGTGTCCGCCAAGTGGTACTGGCGTAGTTGGCAGGTGATTTTGGCATGTCCGGCAGGTGGTTCAGGCGAGTTGAGCAGGTGGTTGCAACGTGCTTGGCAGGTGCTTCCGGCGTCTCCGGCACGTGTTTCTGGCACATCTGACAGGTGGTTCCGGCATGCCCGAAAGGTGATTCCGGTCTGTCCGGTAGGTGGTTCCAGCCTGCACGGCATGTGGTTCTGGTACGTCTCAGAGGTGGTTGCGCATGCCCAACAGGTGATTCCGGACTGTCCGCCACGTGCCTCTGGCACGTCTGAGAGGTGGTTCCGGCATGCACGGCAGGTCATCCCAGAGAGTCCTCCAAGTGGTTCTGGCATAACACGCAGGTGATTTTGGGGTGTCTGGCAGGTTGTTCCGTTGTGCTTGGCAGGTGGTTCAGGCTTGGCCGGCAGGTGGTTCCAGACTGTCCAGGACGTGTTTCCAGCTTCTCCGGCAGGTGGTTCTGGTACGTCTGAGAGGTGGTTCCGCCATGGCTGGCAGGTGATTTGAGACCGTCCCCCAGGTGGTTCTGGCATAGCCAGCAGTTGATATTGGCCTGTCCGGCAGGTGGTTCCAGCGAGTCGAACAGGTGGCTCCGGCGTGCTCGGCAGGTGGTTCCGGTCTGTCCGGTAGGTGATTCCGGCGTGTCCGGCACGTGCTTCCGGCACGTCTGAGAGGTGGTTCCGGCATGCGCGACAGGTGATTTCGGAGTGTCCACCAGGTGGTTCTGACATACCCGGCAGGTGATTTTGGCGTGTCCGGCAGGTGTTTCTGGCGAGTCGAGCAGGTGGCTCCCGCATGCTCGGCAGGTGCTTCCGGCGTCTCCGGCACGTGGTTCTGGTGTGTCTGAGAGCTGGTTCCGGCATGTCCGGCAGATGATTCCGGAGTGTCCGCCAAGTGGTTCTGGCATACCCGGCTGGTGATTTGGGCCTGTCAGGTAGTTGGCTCCGGCGAGTCGAGCAGGTGGCTCCGGCATGCTCGGCAGGTTGTTCAGACGGGTCTGGCAGGTGTTTTCCGTCTGTTCGGGGTGTGGTTCCAGCATCTCATGCACATGGTTCTGGCACGTCTGAGATGTGGTTCCGGCCGGCCCGACAGGTGTTTCCACAGTGTCCGCCAAGTGGTACTGGCGTAGTTGGCAGGTGATTTTGGCATGACCGGCAGGTGGTTCCAGCAAGCCCGGCAGGTGATTCCGAAGTGTTCCCCAACTGGTTGTGGCGTAGCCGGCAGGTGATTTTTGCGTGTCCGGCAGGTGGTTCTGGCGAGTCGAGCAGGTGGTTCCGGCGTGCTCGGCAGGTGCTTCCGGGGTCATTGGCACGTGGTTCTGGCATATCTGAGAGGTGGTTCCGGCATGCGCGGCAGGTGATTCCGTAGTGTCCGCCAGGTGGTTCTGGCATACCCGGCAGGTGATTTTGGCGTGTCCGGCAGGTGTTTCTGGCGAGTCGAGCAGGTGGCTCCGGCATGCTCGGCAGGTGCTTCCGGCGTCTCCGGCACTTGGTTCTGGTGTGTCTGAGAGCTGGTTCCGGCATGTCCGGCAGATGATTCCGGAGTGTCCGCCAAGTGGTTCTGGCATACCCAGCAGGTGATTTTGGCGTGTCAGGGAGGTGGTACCGGTGAGTCGAGCAGGTGGTTCCGGCGTGCTCAGCAGTTGGTTCAGGCGGTTCTGGCAGGTGGTATCCGTCTGTTCGGGGTGTGGTTCCAGCATCTCATGAACACGTTTCTGGCACGTCTGAGATGTGGTTGAAGCCGGCCCGACAGGTGTTTCCGCAGTGTCCGCCAAGCGGTTCTGGCGTAGTCGGCAGGTGATTTTGGCATGTCCGGCAGGTGGTTCAGGCGAGTTGAGCAGGTGGTTCCAACGTGCTTGGCAGGTGCTTCCGGCGTCTCCGGCACGTGTTTCTGGCACATCTGACAGGTGGTTCCGGCATGCCCGAAAGGTGATTCCGGTCTGTCCGGTAGGTGGTTCCAGCCTGCACGGCATGTGGTTCTGGTACGTCTCAGAGGTGGTTGCGCATGCCCAACAGGTGATTCCGGACTGTCCGCCACATGGTTCTGGCACGTCTGAGAGGTGGTTCCGGCATGCCCGCAGGTCATCCCAGAGAGTCCTCCAAGTGGTTCTGGCATAACACGCAGGTGATTTTGGCGTGTCTGGCAGGTTGTTCCGTTGTGCTTATCAGGTGGTTCAGGCTTGGCCGGCAGGTGGTTCCAGACTGTCCAGGACGTGTTTCCAGCTTCTCCGGCAGGTGGTTCTGGTACGTCTGAGAGGTGGTTCCGCCTTGGCTGACAGGTGATTGCAGACCGTCCCCCAGGTGGTTCTGGCATAGCCAGCAGTTGATATTGGCCTGTCCGGCAGGTGGTTCCAGCGAGTCGAACAGGTGGCTCCGGCGTGCTCGGCAGGTGGTTCCGGTCTGTCCGGTAGGTGATTCCGGCGTGTCCGGCACGTGCTTCCGGCACGTCTGAGAGGTGGTTCCGGCATGCGCGACAGGTGATTTCCCAGTGTCCGCCAGGTGGTTCTGGCATACCCGGCAGGTGATTTTGGCGTGTCCGGCAGGTGTTTCTGGCGAGTCGAGCAGGTGGCTCCGGCATGCTCGGCAGGTGCTTCCGGCGTCTCCGGCACGTGGTTCTGGTGTGTCTGAGAGCTGGTACCGGCATGTCCGGCAGATGATTCCGGAGTGTCCGCCATGTGGTTCTTGCATACCCGGCTGGTGATTTTGGCGTGTCTGGCAGGTTGTTCCGTTGTGCTTGGCAGGTGGTTCAGGCTTGGCCGGCAGTTGGTTCCAGACTGTCCAGGACGTGTTTCCAGCTTCTCCGGCAGGTGGTTCTGGTACGTCTGAGAGGTGGTTCCGCCATGGCTTGCAGGTGATTCCGGAGTGTCCGCCAAGTGGTTCTGGCATACCCGGCTGGTGATTTTGGCATGTCAGGTAGGTGGTTCCGGCGAGTCGAGCAGGTGGCTCCGGCATGCTCGGCAGGTTGTTCAGACGGGTCTGGCATGTGTTTTCCGTCTGTTCGGGGTGTGGTTCCAGCATCTCATGCACATGGTTCTGGCACATCTGAGATGTGGTTCCGGCCGGCCCGACAGGTGTTTCCACAGTGTCCGCCAAGTGGGTCTGGCGTAGTTGGCAGGTGATTTTGGCATGACCGGCAGTTGGTTCCAGCAAGCCCGGCAGGTGATTCCGAAGTGTTCCCCAACTGGTTGTGGCGTAGCCGGCAGGTGATTTTTGCGTGTCCGGCAGGTGGTTCTGGCGAGTCGAGCAGGTGGTTCCGGCGTGCTCGGCAGGTGCTTGCGGGGTCATTGGCACATGGTTCTGGCATATCTGAGAGGTGGTTCCGGCATGCCCGGCAGGTGATTCCGGAGTGTTCGCCAAGTGTTTCCGGCGTAGCCGGCAGGTGATTTTGCATGTCCAGCGGTCGTCCCGGCGGGTCGAGCCGGTGGTCCCGGCGTGTCCGGCAGGTGGTTCCGGTCTGTCCGGCAGGTGGTTCTGTGGTGTCCGGCACGAGGTTCAGTCTGAGAGGCTGTGCCGGCATGCCCCTCACGTGATTCCGGCTTGTCCCCGAAGTGGTGCTGGTGTAGCGGGCAGGTGATTTTGGCGTGTCCGGCAGGTGGTTCAGGCGAGTTGAGCAGGTGGTTGCGACGTGCTCGGCAGGTGCTTCCGGCGTCTCCGGCACGTGTTTCTGGCACATCTGACTGGTGGTTCCGGCATGCCCAAAAGTGGATTCCGGTCTGTCCGGTAGGTGGTTCCGGCGTCCACGGCACGTGGTTCTGGTACGTCTCAGAGGTGGTTGCGTATGCCCAACAGGTGATTCCGGACTGTCCGCCACGTGCTTCTGGCACGTCTGAGAGGTGGTTCCAACATGCCCGGCAGGTCATTTCGGAGAGTCGTCCAAGTGGTTCTGGCATAGCCCGCAGGTGATTTTGGCGTGTCCGGCAGGTGGTTCCGCCGTGCTCGGCAGGTGGTTCAGGCATGGCCGTCACGTGGTTCCAGTCTGTCCAGGACGTGTTTCCAGCTTCTCCGGCAGGTGGTTCTGGTACGTCTGAGAGGTGGTTCCGCCATGGCTGGGAGGTGATCCCGGACTGTCAGCAAGGTGGTTCTGGCATAGCCAGCAGTTGATATTGTCCTGTCCGGCATGTGGTTCCAGCGAGTCGAACAGGTGGCTCCGGCGTTCTTGGCAGGTGGTTCCAGTCTGTCCGGTAGGTGTTTCCGGCGTGTCCGGCATGTGCTTCCGGCACGTCTGAGAGGTGGTTCCGGCATGCGCGGCAGGTGATTCCGTAGTGTCCGCCAGGTGGTTCTGGCATACCCGGCAGGTGATTTTGTCGTGTCAGGCAGGTGTTTCTGGCGAGTCGAGCAGGTGGCTCTGGCATGCTCGGCAGGTGCTTCCGGCGTCTCCGGCACTTGGTTCTGGTGTGTCTGAGAGCTGGTTCCGGCATGTCCGGCAGATGATTCCGGAGTGTCCGCCAAGTGGTTCTGGCATACCCAGCAGGTGATTTTGGCGTGTCAGGGAGGTGGTACCGGTGAGTCGAGCAGGTGGTTCCGGCGTGCTCAGCAGGTGGTTCAGGCGGTTCTGGCAGGTGGTATCCGTCTGTTCGGGGTGTGGTTCCAGCATCTCATGAACACGTTTCTGGCACGTCTGAGATGTGGTTCCAGCGGGCCCCACAGGTGTTTCCACAGTGTCCGCCAAGCGGTTCTGGCGTAGTTGGCAGGTGATTTTGGCATGACTGGCAGGTGGTTCCAGCAAGCCTGGCAGGTGATTCCAAAGTGTTCACCAACTGGTTGTGGCGTAGCCGGCAGGTGATTTTTCCGTGATCGGCAGGTGGTTCTGGCGAGTCGAGCAGGTGGTTCCGGCGTGCTCGGCTGGTGCTTCCGGGGTCATTGGCACGGGGTTCTGGCATGTCTGACAGGTGGTTCCTGCATGCCCGGCAAGTGATTCCGGAGTGTTCGCCAAGTGGTTCTGGCATAGTCGGCAGGTGATTTTGGCATGTCCGGGAGGTGGTTCAGGCGAGTTGAGCAGGTGGTTCCAACGTGCTTGGCAGGTGCTTCCGGCGTCTCCGGCACGTGTTTCTGGCACATCTGACAGGTGGTTCCGGCATGCCCGAAAGGCGATTCCGGTCTGTCCGGTAGGTGGTTCCAGCCTGCACGGCATGTGGTTCTGGTACGTCTCAGAGGTGGTTGTGCATGCCCAACAGGTGATTCCGGACTGTCCGCCACATGGTTCTGGCACGTCTGAGAGGTGGTTCCGGCATGCCCGGCAGGTCATCCAAGAGAGTCCTCCAAGTGGTTCTGGCATAACACGCAGGTGATTTTGGCGTGTCTGGCAGGTTGTTCCGTTGTGCTTGGCAGGTGGTTCAGGCTTGGCCGGCAGGTGGTTCCAGACTGTCCAGGACGTGTTTCCAGCTTCTCCGGCAGGTGGTTCTGGTACGTCTGAGAGGTGGTTCCGCCATGGCTGGCAGGTGATTCCGGACCGTCCCCCAGGTGGTTCTGGCATAGCCAGCAGTTGATATTGGCCTGTGCGGCAGGTGGTTCCAGCGAGTCGAACAGGTGGCTCCGGCGTGCTCGGCAGGTGGATCCGGTCTGTCCGGTAGGTGTTTCCGGCGTGTCCGGCACGTGCTTCCAGCACGTCTGAGAGGTGGTTCCGGCATGCGCGGCAGGTGATTCCGTAGTGTCCGCCAGGTGGTTCTGGCATACCCGGCAGGTGATTTTGGCGTGTCTGGCAGGTGTTTCTGGCGAGTCGAGCAGGTGGCTCCGGCGTGCTCCGCAGGTGCTTCCGGCGTCTCCGGCACTTGGTTCTGGTGTGTCTGAGAGCTGGTTCCGGCATGTCCGGCAGATGATTCCGGAGTGTCCGCCAAGTGGTTCTGGCATACCCAGCAGGTGATTTTGGTGTGTCAGGGAGGTGGTACCGGTGAGTCGAGCAGGTGGTTCCGGCGTGCTCAGCAGGTGGTTCAGGCGGTTCTGGCAGGTGGTATCCGTCTGTTCGGGGTGTGGTTCCAGCATCTCATGAACACGTTTCTGGCACGTCTGAGATGTGGTTCCAGCTGGCCCGACAGGTGTTTCCGCAGTGTCCGCCAAGCGGTTCTGGCGTAGTTGGCAGGTGATTTTGGCATGACTGGCAGGTGGTTCCAGCAAGCCTGGCAGGTGATTCCAAAGTGTTCACCAACTGGTTGTGGCGTAGCCGGCAGGTGATTTTTGCGTGATCGGCAGGTGGTTCTGGCGAGTCGAGCAGGTGGTTCCGGCGTGCTCGGCTGGTGCTTCCGGGGTCATTGGCACGGGGTTCTGGCATGTCTGAGAGGTGGTTCCTGCATGCCCGGCAAGCGATTCCGGAGTGTTCGCCAAGTGGTTCTGGCATAGTCGGCAGGTGATTTTGGCCTGTCCGGCAGGTGGTTCCAGCGAGTCGAACAGGTGACTCCGGTGTGCTCGGCAGGTGGTTCCGGTCTGTCCGGTAGGTGATTCCGGCGTGTCCGGCACGTGCTTCCGGCACGTCTGAGAGGTGGTTCCGGCATGCGCGACAGGTGGTTTCGGAGTGTCCGCCAGGTGGTTCTGGCGTACCCGGCAGGTGATTTTGGCGTGTCCGGCAGGTGTTTCTGGCGAGTCGAGCAGGTGGCTCCGGCATGCTCGGCAGGTGCTTCCGGCGTCTCCGGCACGTGGTTCTGGTGTGTCTGAGAGCTGGTTCCGGCATGTCCGGCAGATGATTCTGGAGTGTCCTCCAAGTGGTTCTGGCATAACCGCCTGGTGATTTGGGCATGTCAGGTAGATGGTTCCGGCGAGTCGAGCAGGTGGCTCCGGCGTGCTCGGCACGTTGTTCAGACGGGTCTGGCAGGTGTTTTCCGTCTGTTCGGGGTGTGGTTCCAGCATCTCATGCACATGGTTCTGGCACGTCTGAGATGTGGTTCCGGCCGGCCCGACAGGTGTTTCCACAGTGCCCGCCAAGTGGTACTGGCGTAGTTGGCAGGTGATTTTGGCATGACCTTCAGGTGGTTCCAGCAAGCCCGGCAGGTGATTCCGAAGTGTTCCCCAACTGGTTGTGGCGTAGCCGGCAGGTGATTTTTGCGTGTCCGGCAGGTGGTTCTGGCGAGTCGAGCAGGTGGTTCCCGCGTGCTCGGCAGGTGCTTGCGGGGTCATTGGCACGTGGTTCTGGCATATCTGAGAGGTGGTTCCGGCATGCCCAGCAGGTGATTCCGGAGTGTTCGCCAAGTGTTTGCGTCGTAGCCGGCAGGTGATTTTGCATGTCCAGCGGTCGTTCCGGCGGGTGGAGCCGGTGGTTCCGGCGTGTGCGGCAGGTGGTTCCGGTCTGTCCGGCAGGTGTTTCTGTGGTGTCCGGCACGAGGTTCAGTCTGAGAGGCTGTGCCGGCATGCCCCTCACGTGATTCCGGCTTGTCCCCGAAGTGGTGCTGGTGTAGCGGGCAGGTGATTTTGGCGTGTCCGGCAGGTGGTTCATATGAGTTGAGCAGGTGCTTGCGACGTTCTCGGCAGCTGCTTCCGGCGTCTCCGGCACGTGTTTCTGGCACATCTGACTGGTCGTTCCTGCATGCCCAAAAGTTGATTCCGGTCTGTCCGGTAGGTGGTTCCGGCGTGCACGGCACGTGGTTCTGGTACGTGTCAGAGGTGGTTGCGTATGCCCAACAGGTGATTCCGGACTGTCCGCCACGTGCTTCTGGCACGTCTGAGAGGTGGTTCCAACATGCCCGGCAGGTCATTTCGGAGAGTCGTCCAAGTGGTTCTGGCGTAGCCCGCAGGTGATTTTGGCGTGTCCGGCAGGTGGTTCCGCCGTGCTCGGCAGGTGGTTCAGGCATGGCCGTCACGTGGTTCCAGTCTGTCCAGGACGTGTTTCCAGCTTCTCCGGCAGGTGGTTCTGGTACGTCTGAGAGGTGGTTTCGCCATGGCTGCCAGGTGATCCCGGACTGTCCCCCAGGTGGTTCTGGCATAGCCAGCAGTTGATATTGGCCTGTCCGGCAGGTGGTTCCAGCGAGTCGAACAGGTGGCTCCGGCGTTCTTGGCAGGTGGTTCCGGTCTGTCCGGTAGGTGTTTCCGGCGTGTACGGCACGTGCTTCCGGCATGTCTGTGAGGTGGTTCCGGCATGCGCGGCAGGTGATTCCGTAGTGTCCGCCAGGTGGTTCCGGCATACCCGGAAGGTGATTTTGGCGTGTCCGGCAGGTGTTTCCGGTGAGTCGAGCAGGTGGCTCCGGCATGCTCGGCAGGTGCTTCCGGGGTCTCCGGCACTTGGTTGTGGTGTGTCTGAGAGCTGGTTCCGGCATGTCCGGCAGATGATTCCGGAGTGTCCGCCAAGTGGTTCTGGCATACCCGGCTGGTGATTTGGGCATATCAGGTAGATGGTTCCGGCGAGTCGAGCAGGTGGCTCCGGCGTGCTCGGCACATTGTTCAGACGGGTCTGGCAGGTGTTTTCCGTCTGTTCGGGGTGTGGTTCCAGCATCTCATGCACATGGTTCTGGCACGTCTGAGATGTGGTTCCGGCCGGCCCGACAGGTGTTTCCACAGTGTCCGCCAAGTGGTACTGGCGAAGTTGTCAGGTGATTTTGGCATGACCGGCAGGTGGTTCCAGCAAGCCCGGCAGGTGATTCCGAAGTGTTCCCCAACTGGTTGTGGCGTAGCCGGCAGGTGATTTTTGCGTGTCCGGCAGGTGGTTCTGGCGAGTCGAGCAGGTGGTTGCGGCGTGCTCGGCAGGTGCTTCCGGGGTCATTGGCACATGGTTCTGGCATATCTGAGAGGTGGTTCCGGCATGCCCGGCAGGTGATTCCGGAGTGTTCGCCAAGTGTTTCCGGCGTAGCCGGCAGGTGATTTTGCATGTCCAGCGGTCGTTCCGGCGGGTCAAGCCGGTGGTTCCGGCGTGTCCGGCAGGTGGTTCCGGTCTGTCCGGCAGGTGGTTCTGTGGTGTCCGGCACGAGGTTCAGTCTGAGAGGCTGTGCCGGCATGTCCCTCACGTGTTTCCGGCTTGTCCCCGAAGTGGTGCTGGTGTAGCGGGCAGGTGATTTTGGCGTGTCCGGCAGTTGGTTCAGGCGAGTTGAGCAGGTGGTTGCGACGTGCTCGGCAGGTGCTTCCGGCGCCTCCATCACGTGTTTCTGGCACATCTGACTGGTGGTTCCGGCATGCCCAAAAGTTGATTCCGGTCTGTCCGGTAGGTGGTTCCGGCGTGCACGGCACGTGGTTCTGGTATGTGTAATAGGTGGTTGCGTATGCCCAACAGGTGATTCCGGACTGTCCGCCACGTGCTTCTGGCACGTCTGAGAGGTGGTTCCAACATGCCCGCAGGTCATTTCGGAGAGTCGTCCAAGTGGTTCTGGCGTAGCCCGCAGGTGATTGTGGCGTGTCCGGCAGGTGGTTCCGCCGTGCTCGGCAGGTGGTTCAGGCATGGCCGTCACGTGGTTCCAGTCTGTCCAGGACGTGTTTCCAGCATCTCCGGCAGGTGGTTCTGGTACGTCTGAGAGGTGGTTCCGCCATGGCTGGCAGGTGATCCCGGACTGTCCCCCAGGTGGTTCTGGCATAGCCAGCAGTTGATATTGGCCTGTGCGGCAGGTGGTTCCAGCGAGTCGAACAGGTGGCTCCGGCGTTCTTGGCAGGTGGTTCCGGTCTGTCCGGTAGGTGTTTCCGGCGTGTCTGGCACGTGCTTCCGGCACGTCTGAGAGGTGGTTCCGGCAAGCGCGGCAGGTGATTCCGTAGTGTCCGCCAGGTGGTTCTGGCGTACCAGGCAGGTGATTTTGGCGTGTCCGGCAGGTGTTTCTGGCGAGTCGAGCAGGTGGCTCCGGCATGCTCGGCAGGTGCTTCCGGCGTCTCCGGCACTTGGTTCTGGTGTGTCTGAGAGCTGGTTCCGGCATGTCCGGCAGATGATTGCGGAGTGTCCGCCAAGTGGTTCTGGCATACCCAGCAGGTGATTTTGGCGTGTCAGGGAGGTGGTACCGGTGATTCGAGCAGGTGGTTCCGGCGTGCTCAGCAGGTGGTTCAGGCGGTTCTGGCAGGTGGTATCCGTCTGTTCGGGGTGTGGTTCCAGCATCTCATGAACACGTTTCTGGCACGTCTGAGATGTGGTTCCAGCCGGCCCGACAGGTGTTTCCGCAGTGTCCGCCAAGCGGTTCTGGCGTAGTTGGCAGGTGATTTTGGCATGACTGGCAGGTGGTTCCAGCAAGCCTGGCAGGTGATTCCAAAGTGTTCCCCAACTGGTTGCGGCGTAGCCGGCAGGTGATTTTTGCGTGTCCGGCAGGTGGTTCTGGCGAGTTGATCAGGTGGTTCCGGCGTGCTCGGCTGGTGCTTCCGGGGTCATTGGCACGGGGTTCTGGCATGTCTGAGAGGTGGTTCCTGCATGCCCGGTAAGTGATTCCGGAGTGTTCGCCAAGTGGTTCTGGCATAGTCGGCAGGTCATTTTGGCATGGCCGGCAGGTGGTTCCAGCGAGTCGAACAGGTGACTCCGGTGTGCTCGGCAGGTGGTTCCGGTCTGTCCGGTAGGTGATTCCGGCGTGTCCGGCACGTGCTTCCGGCACGTCTGAGAGGTGGTTCCGGCATGCGCGACAGGTGGTTTCGGAGTGTCCGCCAGGTGGTTCTGGCGTACCCGGCAGGTGATTTTGGCGTGTCCGGCAGGTGTTTCTGGCGAGTCGAGCAGGTGGCTCCGGCATGCTCGGCAGGTGCTTCCGGCGTCTCCGGCACGTGGTTCTGGTGTGTCTGAGAGCTGGTTCCGGCATGTCCGGCAGATGATTCTGGAGTGTCCTCCAAGTGGTTCTGGCATAACCGCCTGGTGATTTGGGCATGTCAGGTAGATGGTTCCGGCGAGTCGAGCAGGTGGCTCCGGCGTGCTCGGCACGTTGTTCAGACGGGTCTGGCAGGTGTTTTCCGTCTGTTCGGGGTGTGGTTCCAGCATCTCATGCACATGGTTCTGGCACGTCTGAGATGTGGTTCCGGCCGGCCCGACAGGTGTTTCCACAGTGCCCGCCAAGTGGTACTGGCGTAGTTGGCAGGTGATTTTGGCATGACCTTCAGGTGGTTCCAGCAAGCCCGGCAGGTGATTCCGAAGTGTTCCCCAACTGGTTGTGGCGTAGCCGGCAGGTGATTTTTGCGTGTCCGGCAGGTGGTTCTGGCGAGTCGAGCAGGTGGTTCCCGCGTGCTCGGCAGGTGCTTGCGGGGTCATTGGCACGTGGTTCTGGCATATCTGAGAGGTGGTTCCGGCATGCCCAGCAGGTGATTCCGGAGTGTTCGCCAAGTGTTTGCGTCGTAGCCGGCAGGTGATTTTGCATGTCCAGCGGTCGTTCCGGCGGGTGGAGCCGGTGGTTCCGGCGTGTGCGGCAGGTGGTTCCGGTCTGTCCGGCAGGTGTTTCTGTGGTGTCCGGCACGAGGTTCAGTCTGAGAGGCTGTGCCGGCATGCCCCTCACGTGATTCCGGCTTGTCCCCGAAGTGGTGCTGGTGTAGCGGGCAGGTGATTTTGGCGTGTCCGGCAGGTGGTTCATATGAGTTGAGCAGGTGCTTGCGACGTTCTCGGCAGCTGCTTCCGGCGTCTCCGGCACGTGTTTCTGGCACATCTGACTGGTCGTTCCTGCATGCCCAAAAGTTGATTCCGGTCTGTCCGGTAGGTGGTTCCGGCGTGCACGGCACGTGGTTCTGGTACGTGTCAGAGGTGGTTGCGTATGCCCAACAGGTGATTCCGGACTGTCCGCCACGTGCTTCTGGCACGTCTGAGAGGTGGTTCCAACATGCCCGGCAGGTCATTTCGGAGAGTCGTCCAAGTGGTTCTGGCGTAGCCCGCAGGTGATTTTGGCGTGTCCGGCAGGTGGTTCCGCCGTGCTCGGCAGGTGGTTCAGGCATGGCCGTCACGTGGTTCCAGTCTGTCCAGGACGTGTTTCCAGCTTCTCCGGCAGGTGGTTCTGGTACGTCTGAGAGGTGGTTTCGCCATGGCTGCCAGGTGATCCCGGACTGTCCCCCAGGTGGTTCTGGCATAGCCAGCAGTTGATATTGGCCTGTCCGGCAGGTGGTTCCAGCGAGTCGAACAGGTGGCTCCGGCGTTCTTGGCAGGTGGTTCCGGTCTGTCCGGTAGGTGTTTCCGGCGTGTACGGCACGTGCTTCCGGCATGTCTGTGAGGTGGTTCCGGCATGCGCGGCAGGTGATTCCGTAGTGTCCGCCAGGTGGTTCCGGCATACCCGGAAGGTGATTTTGGCGTGTCCGGCAGGTGTTTCCGGTGAGTCGAGCAGGTGGCTCCGGCATGCTCGGCAGGTGCTTCCGGGGTCTCCGGCACTTGGTTGTGGTGTGTCTGAGAGCTGGTTCCGGCATGTCCGGCAGATGATTCCGGAGTGTCCGCCAAGTGGTTCTGGCATACCCGGCTGGTGATTTGGGCATATCAGGTAGATGGTTCCGGCGAGTCGAGCAGGTGGCTCCGGCGTGCTCGGCACATTGTTCAGACGGGTCTGGCAGGTGTTTTCCGTCTGTTCGGGGTGTGGTTCCAGCATCTCATGCACATGGTTCTGGCACGTCTGAGATGTGGTTCCGGCCGGCCCGACAGGTGTTTCCACAGTGTCCGCCAAGTGGTACTGGCGAAGTTGTCAGGTGATTTTGGCATGACCGGCAGGTGGTTCCAGCAAGCCCGGCAGGTGATTCCGAAGTGTTCCCCAACTGGTTGTGGCGTAGCCGGCAGGTGATTTTTGCGTGTCCGGCAGGTGGTTCTGGCGAGTCGAGCAGGTGGTTGCGGCGTGCTCGGCAGGTGCTTCCGGGGTCATTGGCACATGGTTCTGGCATATCTGAGAGGTGGTTCCGGCATGCCCGGCAGGTGATTCCGGAGTGTTCGCCAAGTGTTTCCGGCGTAGCCGGCAGGTGATTTTGCATGTCCAGCGGTCGTTCCGGCGGGTCAAGCCGGTGGTTCCGGCGTGTCCGGCAGGTGGTTCCGGTCTGTCCGGCAGGTGGTTCTGTGGTGTCCGGCACGAGGTTCAGTCTGAGAGGCTGTGCCGGCATGTCCCTCACGTGTTTCCGGCTTGTCCCCGAAGTGGTGCTGGTGTAGCGGGCAGGTGATTTTGGCGTGTCCGGCAGTTGGTTCAGGCGAGTTGAGCAGGTGGTTGCGACGTGCTCGGCAGGTGCTTCCGGCGCCTCCATCACGTGTTTCTGGCACATCTGACTGGTGGTTCCGGCATGCCCAAAAGTTGATTCCGGTCTGTCCGGTAGGTGGTTCCGGCGTGCACGGCACGTGGTTCTGGTATGTGTAATAGGTGGTTGCGTATGCCCAACAGGTGATTCCGGACTGTCCGCCACGTGCTTCTGGCACGTCTGAGAGGTGGTTCCAACATGCCCGCAGGTCATTTCGGAGAGTCGTCCAAGTGGTTCTGGCGTAGCCCGCAGGTGATTGTGGCGTGTCCGGCAGGTGGTTCCGCCGTGCTCGGCAGGTGGTTCAGGCATGGCCGTCACGTGGTTCCAGTCTGTCCAGGACGTGTTTCCAGCATCTCCGGCAGGTGGTTCTGGTACGTCTGAGAGGTGGTTCCGCCATGGCTGGCAGGTGATCCCGGACTGTCCCCCAGGTGGTTCTGGCATAGCCAGCAGTTGATATTGGCCTGTGCGGCAGGTGGTTCCAGCGAGTCGAACAGGTGGCTCCGGCGTTCTTGGCAGGTGGTTCCGGTCTGTCCGGTAGGTGTTTCCGGCGTGTCTGGCACGTGCTTCCGGCACGTCTGAGAGGTGGTTCCGGCAAGCGCGGCAGGTGATTCCGTAGTGTCCGCCAGGTGGTTCTGGCGTACCAGGCAGGTGATTTTGGCGTGTCCGGCAGGTGTTTCTGGCGAGTCGAGCAGGTGGCTCCGGCATGCTCGGCAGGTGCTTCCGGCGTCTCCGGCACTTGGTTCTGGTGTGTCTGAGAGCTGGTTCCGGCATGTCCGGCAGATGATTGCGGAGTGTCCGCCAAGTGGTTCTGGCATACCCAGCAGGTGATTTTGGCGTGTCAGGGAGGTGGTACCGGTGATTCGAGCAGGTGGTTCCGGCGTGCTCAGCAGGTGGTTCAGGCGGTTCTGGCAGGTGGTATCCGTCTGTTCGGGGTGTGGTTCCAGCATCTCATGAACACGTTTCTGGCACGTCTGAGATGTGGTTCCAGCCGGCCCGACAGGTGTTTCCGCAGTGTCCGCCAAGCGGTTCTGGCGTAGTTGGCAGGTGATTTTGGCATGACTGGCAGGTGGTTCCAGCAAGCCTGGCAGGTGATTCCAAAGTGTTCCCCAACTGGTTGCGGCGTAGCCGGCAGGTGATTTTTGCGTGTCCGGCAGGTGGTTCTGGCGAGTTGATCAGGTGGTTCCGGCGTGCTCGGCTGGTGCTTCCGGGGTCATTGGCACGGGGTTCTGGCATGTCTGAGAGGTGGTTCCTGCATGCCCGGTAAGTGATTCCGGAGTGTTCGCCAAGTGGTTCTGGCATAGTCGGCAGGTCATTTTGGCATGGCCGGCAGGAGGTTCAGGCGAGTTGAGCAGGTGGTTCCAACGCGCTTGGCAGGTGCTTCCGGCGTCTCCTGCACGTGTTTCTGGCACATCTGACAGGTGGTTCCGGCATGCCCGAAAGGTGATTCCGGTCTGTCCGGTAGGTGGTTCCAGCCTGCACGGCATGTGGTTCTGGTACGTCTCAGAGGTGGTTGCGCATGCCCAACAGGTGATTCCGGACTGTCCGCCACATGGTTCTGGCACGTCTGAGAGGTGGTTCCGGCATGCCCGGAAGGTCATCCCAGAGAGTCCTCCAAGTGGTTCTGGCATAACACGCAGGTGATTTTGGCGTTTCTGCCAGGTTGTTCCGATGTTCTTGGCAGGTGGTTCAGGCTTGGCCGGCAGGTGGTTCCAGACTGTCCAGGACGTGTTTCCAGCTTCTCCGGCAGGTGGTTCTTGTACGTCTGAGAGGTGGTTCCGCCATGGCTGGCAGGTGATCCCGGACTGTCCCCCAGGTGGTTCTGGCATAGCCAGCAGTTGATATTGGCCTCTCCGGCAGGTGGTTCCAGCGAGTCGAACAGGTGGCTCCGGCGTTCTTGGCAGGTGGTTCCGGTCTGTCTGGTAGGTGTTTCCGGCGTGTCTGGCACGTGCTTCCGGAACGTCTGAGAGGTGGTTCCGGCATGCGCGGCAGGTGATTCCGTAGTGTCCGCCAGGTGGTTCTGGCGTACCCGGCAGGCGATTTTGGCGTGTCCGGCAGGTGTTTCTGGCGAGTCGAGCAGGTGGCTCCGGCATGCTCGGCAGGTGCTTCCGGCGTCTCCGGCACTTGGTTCTGGTGTCTCTGAGAGCTGGTTCCGGCATGTCCTGCAGATGATTCCGGAGTGTCTGCCAAGTGGTTCTGGCATACCCAGCAGGTGATTTTGGCGTGTCAGGGAGGTGGTACCGGTGAGTCGAGCAGGTGGTTCCGGCCTGCTCAGCAGGTGGTACAGGCCGTTCTGGCAGGTGGTATCCGTCTGTTCGGGGTGTGGTTCCAGCATCTCATGAACACGTTTCTGGCACGTCTGAGATGTGGTTCCAGCCGGCCCGACAGGTGTTTCCGCAGTGTCCGCCAAGCGGTTCTGGCGTAGTTGGCAGGTGATTTTGGCATGACTGGCAGGTGGTTCCAGCAAGCCTGGCAGGTGATTCCAAAGTGTTCACCAACTGGTTGTGGCGTAGCCGGCAGGTGATTTTTGCGTGATCGGCAGGTGGTTCTGGCGAGTCGAGCAGGTGGTTCCGGCGTGCTCGGCTGGTGCTTCCGGGGTCATTGGCACGTGGTTCTGGCATATCTGAGAGGTGGTTCCGGCATGCCCGGCAGGTGACTCCGGAGTGTTCGCCAAGTGTTTCCGGCGTAGCCGGCAGGTTATTTTGCATGTCCAGCGGTTGTTTCGGCGGGTCGAGCCGGTGGTTCCGGCGTGTCCGGCAGGTGGTTCCGGTCTGTCTGGCAGGTGGTTCTGTGGTGTCTGGCACGAGGTTCAGTCTGAGAGGCGGTGCCGGAATGCCCCTCACGTGATTCCGGCTTGTCCCCGAAGTGGTGCTGGAGTAGCGGGCAGGTGATTTTGGCGTGTCCGGCAGGTGCTTCAGGAGAGTTTAGCAGGTGGTTGCGACATGCTCAGCAGGTGCTTCCGGCGTCTCCGGCACGTTTTTCTGGCACATCTGACTGGTGGTTCCGGCATGCCCAAAAGTTGATTCCGGTCTGTCCGGTAGGTGGTTCCGGCGTGCACGGCACGTGGTTCTGGTACGTGTCAGAGGTGGTTGCGTATGCACAACAGGTGATTCCGGACTGTCCGCCACGTGCTTCTGGCACATCTGAGAGGTGGTTCCAACATGCCCGGCAGGTCATTTCGGAGAGTCGTCCAAGTGGTTCTGGCGTAGCCCGCAGGTGATTTTGGCGTGTCCGGCAGGTGGTTCCGCCGTGCTCGGCAGGTGGTTCAGGCATGGCCGTCACGTGGTTCCAGTCTGTCCAGGACGTGTTTCCAGCTTCTCCGGCAGGTGGTTCTGGTACGTCTGAGAGGTGGTTCCGCCATGGCTGGCAGGTGATCCCGGACCGTCCCCCAGGTGGTTCTGGCATAGCCAGCAGTTGATATTGGCCTGTCCGGCAGGTGGTTCCAGCGAGTCGAACAGGTGGCTCCGGCGTGCTCGGCAGGTGGTTCCGGTCTTTCCGGTAGGTGATTACGGCGTGTCCGGCACGTGCTTTCGGCACGTCTGAGAGGTGGTTCCGGCATGCGCGACAGGTGGTTTCGGAGTGTCCGCCAGGTGGTTCTGGCGTACCTGGCAGGTCATTTTGGCGTGTCCGGCAGGTGTTTCTGGCGAGTCGAGCAGGTGGCTCCGGCATGCTCAGCAGGTGCTTCCGGCGTCTCCGGCTCGTGGTTCTGGTGTGTCTGAGAGCTGGTTCCTGCATGTCTGGCTGATGATTCCGGAGTGTCCGCCAAGTGCTTCTGGCATACCCGGCTGGTGATTTGGGCATGTCAGGTAGGTGGTTCCGGCGAGTCGAGCAGGTGGCTCCGGCGTGCTCGGCAGGTTGTTCAGACGCGTCTGGCATGTGTTTTCCGTCTGTTCGGGGTGTGGTTCCAGCATCTCATGCACATTGTTCTGGCACGTCTGAGATGTGGTTCCGGCCGGCCCGACAGGTGTTTCCGCAGTGTCCGCCAAGCGGTTCTGGCGTAGTTGGCAGGTGATTTTGGCATGACTGGCAGGTGGTTCCAGCAAGCCTGGCAGGTGATTCCAAAGTGTTCACCAACTGGTTGTGGCGTAGCCGGCAGGTGATTTTTGCGTGATCGGCAGGTGGTTCTGGCGAGTCGAGCAGGTGGTTCCGGCGTGCTCGGCTGGTGCTTCCGGGGTCATTGGCACGGGTTTCTGGCATGTCTGAGAGGTGGTTCCTGCATGCCCGGCAAGTGATTCCGGAGTGTTCGCCAAGTGGTTCTGGCATAGTCGGCAGGTGATTTTGGCATGGCGGGCAGGTGGTTCAGGCGAGTTGAGCAGGTGGTTCCAACGTGCTTGGCAGGTGCTTCCGGCGTCTCCGGCACGTGTTTCTGGCACATCTGACAGGTGGTTCCGGCATGCCCGAAAGGTGATTCCGGTCTGTCCGGTAGGTGGTTCCAGCCTGCACGGCATGTGGTTCTGGTACGTCTCAGAGGTGGTTGCGCATGCCCAACAGGTGATTCCGGACTGTCCGCCACATGGTTCTGGCACGTCTGAGAGGTGGTTCCGGCATGCCCGGCAGGTCATCCCAGAGAGTCCTCCAAGTGGTTCTGGCATAACACGCAGGTGATTTTGGCGTGTCTGGCAGGTTGTTCCGTTGTGCTTGGCAGGTGGTTCAGGCTTGGCCGGCAGGTGGTTCCAGACTGTCCAGGACGTGTTTCCAGCTTCTCCGGCAGGTGGTTCTGGTACGTCTGAGAGGTGGTTCCGCCATGGCTGGCAGGCGATTCCGGACCCTCCCCCAGGTGGTTCTGGCATAGCCAGCAGTTGATATTGGCCTGTCCGGCAGGTGGTTCCAGCGAGTCGAACAGGTGGCTCCGGCGTGCTCGGCAGGTGGTTCCGGTCTGTCCGGTAGGTGCTTCCGGCGTCTCCGGCACGTGGTTCCGGTGTGTCTGAGAGCTGGTTCCGGCATGTCTGGCTGATGATTCCGGAGTGTCCGCCAAGTGGTTCTGGCATACCCGGCTGGTGATTTTGGCATGTCAGGTAGGTGGTTCCGGCGAGTCGAGCAGGTGGCTCCGGCGTGCTCGGCAGGTTGTTCAGACGGGTCTGGCAGGTGTTTTCCGTCTGTTCGGGGTGTGGTTCCAGCATCTCATGCACATGGTTCTGGCACGTCTGAGATGTGGTTCCGGCCGGCCCGACAGGTGTTTCCACAGTGTCCGCCAAGTGGTACTGGCGTAGTTGGCAGGTGATTTTGGCATGACCGGCAGGTGGTTCCAGCAAGCCCGGCAGGTGATTCCGAAGTGTTCCCCAACTGGTTGTGGCGTAGCCGGCAGGTGATTTTTGCGTGTCCGGCAGGTGGTTCTGGCGAGTCGAGCAGGTGGTTGCGGCGTGCTCGGCAGGTGCTTCCGGGGTCATTGGCACGTGGTTCTGGCATATATGAGAGGTGGTTCCGGCATGCCCGGCAGGTGATTCCGGAGTGTTCGCCAAGTGTTTCCGGCGTAGCCGGCAGGTGATTTTGCATGTCCAGCGGTCATTCCGGCGGGTCGAGCCGGTGGTTCCGGCGTGTCCGGCAGGTGGTTCCGGTCTGTCCGGCAGGTGGTTCTGTGGTGTCCGGCACGAGGTTCAGTCTGAGAGGCTGTGCCGGCATGCCCCTCACGTGATTCCGGCTTGTCCCCGAAGTGGTGCTGGTGTAGCGGGCAGGTGATTTTGGCGTGTCCGGCAGGTGGTTCAGGCGAGTTGAGCAGGTGGTTGCGACGTGCTCGGCAGGTGCTTCCGGCGTCTCCGGCACGTGTTTCTGGCACATCTGACTGGTGGTTCCGGCATGCCCAAAATTTGATTCCGGTCTGTCCCGTAGGTGGTTCCGGCGTGCACGGCACGTGGTTCTGGTACGTGTCAGAGGTGGTTGCGTATGCCCAACAGGTGATTCCGGACTGTCCGCCACGTGCTTCTGGCACGTCTGAGAGGTGATTCCAACATGCCCGGCAGGTCATTTCGGAGAGTCGTCCAAGTGGTTCTGGCGTAGCCCGCAGGTGATTTTGGCGTGTCCGGCAGGTGGTTCCGCCGTGCTCGGCAGGTGGTTCAGGCATGGCCGTCACGTGGTTCCAGTCGGTCCAGGACGTGTTTCCAGCTTCTCCGGCAGGTGGTTCTGGTACGTCTGAGAGGTGGTTCCGCCATGGCTGGCAGGTGATCCCGGACTGTCCCCCAGGTGGTTCTGGCATAGCCAGCAGTTGATATTGGCCTGTCCGGCAGGTGGTTCCAGCGAGTCGAACAGGTGGCTCCGGCGTTCTTGGCAGGTGGTTACGGTCTGTCCGGTAGGTGTTTCCGGCGTGTCTGGCTCGTGCTTCCGGAACGTCTGAGAGGTGGTTCCGGCATGCGCGGCAGGTGATTCCGTAGTGTCCGCCAGGTGGTTCTGGCGTACCCGGCAGGCGATTTTGGAGTGTCCGGCAGGTGTTTCTGGCGAGTCGAGCAGGTGGCTCCGGCATGCTCGGCAGGTGCTTCCGGCGTCTCCGGCACTTGGTTCTGGTGTGTCTGAGAGCTGGTTCCGGCATGTCCGGCAGATGATTCCGGAGTGTCCGCCAAGTGGTTCTGGCATACCCAGCAGGTGATTTTGGCGTGTCAGGGCGGTGGTACCGGTGAGTCGAGCAGGTGGTTCCGGCGTGCTCAGCAGGTGGTACAGGCCGTTCTGGCAGGTGGTATCCGTCTGTTCGGGGTGTGGTTCCAGCATCTCATGAACACGTTTCTGGCACGTCTGAGATGCGGTTCCAGCCGGCCCGACAGGCGTTTCCGCAGTGTCCGCCAAGCGGTTCTGGCGTAGTTGGCAGGTGATTTTGGCATGACTGGCAGGTGGTTCCAGCAAGCCTGGCAGGTGATTCCAAAGTGTTCACCAACTGGTTGTGGCGTAGCCGGCAGGTGATTTTTGCGTGATCGGCAGGTGGTTCTGGCGAGTCGAGCAGGTGGTTCCGGCGTGCTCGGCTGGTGCTTCCGGGGTCATTGGCACGGGTTTCTGGCATGTCTGAGAGGTGGTTCCTGCATGCCCGGCAAGTGATTCCGGAGTGTTCGCCAAGTGGTTCTGGCATAGTCGGCAGGTGATTTTGGCATGTCCGGCAGGTGGTTCAGGCGAGTTGAGCAGGTGGTTCCAACGTGCTTGGCAGGTGCTTCCGGCGTCTCCGGCACGTGTTTCTGGCACATCTGACAGGTGGTTCCGGCATGCCCGAAAGGTGATTCCGGTCTGTCCGGTAGGTGGTTCCAGCCTGCACGGCATGTGGTTCTGGTACGTCTCAGAGGTGGTTGCGCATGCCCAACAGGTGATTCCGGACTGTCCGCCACATGGTTCTGGCACGTCTGAGAGGTGGTTCCGGCATGCCCGGAAGGTCATCCCAGAGAGTCCTCCAAGTGGTTCTGGCATAACACGCAGGTGATTTTGGCGTGTCTGGCAGGTTGTTCCGTTGTGCTTGGCAGGTGGTTCAGGCTTGGCCGGCAGGTGGTTCCAGACTGTCCAGGACGTGTTTCCAGCTTCTCCGGCAGGTGGTTCTGGTACGTCTGAGAGGTGGTTCCGGCATGCCCGGCAGGTGATTCCGGAGTGTTCGCCATGTGTTTCCGGCGTAGCCAGCTGCTGATTTTGCATGTCCAGCGGTCGTTCTGGCGGGTCGAGCCTGTGGTTCCGGCGTGTCCGGCAGGTGGTTCCGGTCTGTCCGGCAGGTGTTTCTGTGGTGTCCGGCACGAGGTTCAGACTGAGAGGCTGTGCCGGCATGCCCCTCACGTGATTCCGGATTGTCCCCGAAGTGGTGCTGGTGTAGCGGGCAGGTGATTTTGGCGTGTCCGGCAGGTGGTTCAGTCGAGTTGAGCAGGTGGTTGCGACGTGCTCGGCAGGTGGTTCCGGCGTCTCTGGCACGTGTTTCTGGCACATCTGACTGGTGGTTCCGGCATGCCCAAAAGTTGATTCCGGTCTGTCCGGTAGGTGGTTCCGGCGTGCACGGCACGTGGTTCTGGTACGTCTCAGAGGTGGTTGCGTATGCCCAACAGGTGATTCCGGACTGTCCGCCACATGGTTCTGGCACGTCTGAGAGGTGGTTCCGGCATGCCCGGCAGGTCATCCAAGAGAGTCCTCCAAGTGGTTCTGGCATAACACGCAGGTGATTTTGGCGTGTCTGGCAGGTTGTTCCGTTGTGCTTGGCAGGTGGTTCAGGCTTGGCCGGCAGGTGGTTCCAGACTGTCCAGGACGTGTTTCCAGCTTCTCCGGCAGGTGGTTCTGGTACGTCTGAGAGGTGGTTCCGCCATGGCTGGCAGGTGATTCCGGACCGTCCCCCAGGTGGTTCTGGCATAGCCAGCAGTTGATATTGGCCTGTGCGGCAGGTGGTTCCAGCGAGTCGAACAGGTGGCTCCGGCGTGCTCGGCAGGTGGATCCGGTCTGTCCGGTAGGTGTTTCCGGCGTGTCCGGCACGTGCTTCCAGCACGTCTGAGAGGTGGTTCCGGCATGCGCGGCAGGTGATTCCGTAGTGTCCGCCAGGTGGTTCTGGCATACCCGGCAGGTGATTTTGGCGTGTCTGGCAGGTGTTTCTGGCGAGTCGAGCAGGTGGCTCCGGCGTGCTCCGCAGGTGCTTCCGGCGTCTCCGGCACTTGGTTCTGGTGTGTCTGAGAGCTGGTTCCGGCATGTCCGGCAGATGATTCCGGAGTGTCCGCCAAGTGGTTCTGGCATACCCAGCAGGTGATTTTGGTGTGTCAGGGAGGTGGTACCGGTGAGTCGAGCAGGTGGTTCCGGCGTGCTCAGCAGGTGGTTCAGGCGGTTCTGGCAGGTGGTATCCGTCTGTTCGGGGTGTGGTTCCAGCATCTCATGAACACGTTTCTGGCACGTCTGAGATGTGGTTCCAGCTGGCCCGACAGGTGTTTCCGCAGTGTCCGCCAAGCGGTTCTGGCGTAGTTGGCAGGTGATTTTGGCATGACTGGCAGGTGGTTCCAGCAAGCCTGGCAGGTGATTCCAAAGTGTTCACCAACTGGTTGTGGCGTAGCCGGCAGGTGATTTTTGCGTGATCGGCAGGTGGCTCTGGCGAGTCGAGCAGGTGGTTGCGGCGTGCTCGGCTGGTGCTTCCGGGGTCATTGGCACGGGGTTCTGGCATGTCTGAGAGGTGGTTCCTGCATGCCCGGCAAGCGATTCCGGAGTGTTCGCCAAGTGGTTCTGGCATAGTCGGCAGGTGATTTTGGCCTGTCCGGCAGGTGGTTCCAGCGAGTCGAACAGGTGACTCCGGTGTGCTCGGCAGGTGGTTCCGGTCTGTCCGGTAGGTGATTCCGGCGTGTCCGGCACGTGCTTCCGGCACGTCTGAGAGGTGGTTCCGGCATGCGCGACAGGTGGTTTCGGAGTGTCCGCCAGGTGGTTCTGGCGTACCCGGCAGGTGATTTTGGCGTGTCCGGCAGGTGTTTCTGGCGAGTCGAGCAGGTGGCTCCGGCATGCTCGGCAGGTGCTTCCGGCGTCTCCGGCACGTGGTTCTGGTGTGTCTGAGAGCTGGTTCCGGCATGTCCGGCAGATGATTCTGGAGTGTCCGCCAAGTGGTTCTGGCATAACCGCCTGGTGATTTGGGCATGTCAGGTAGATGGTTCCGGCGAGTCGAGCAGGTGGCTCCGGCGTGCTCGGCACGTTGTTCAGACGGGTCTGGCAGGTGTTTTCCGTCTGTTCGGGGTGTGGTTCCAGCATCTCATGCACATGGTTCTGGCACGTCTGAGATGTGGTTCCGGCCGGCCCGACAGGTGTTTCCACAGTGCCCGCCAAGTGGTACTGGCGTAGTTGGCAGGTGATTTTGGCATGACCTTCAGGTGGTTCCAGCAAGCCCGGCAGGTGATTCCGAAGTGTTCCCCAACTGGTTGTGGCGTAGCCGGCAGGTGATTTTTGCGTGTCCGGCAGGTGGTTCTGGCGAGTCGAGCAGGTGGTTCCCGCGTGCTCGGCAGGTGCTTGCGGGGTCATTGGCACGTGGTTCTGGCATATCTGAGAGGTGGTTCCGGCATGCCCAGCAGGTGATTCCGGAGTGTTCGCCAAGTGTTTGCGTCGTAGCCGGCAGGTGATTTTGCATGTCCAGCGGTCGTTCCGGCTGGTGGAGCCGGTGGTTCCGGCGTGTGCGGCAGGTGGTTCCGGTCTGTCCGGCAGGTGTTTCTGTGGTGTCCGGCACGAGGTTCAGTCTGAGAGGCTGTGCCGGCATGCCCCTCACGTGATTCCGGCTTGTCCCCGAAGTGGTGCTGGTGTAGCGGGCAGGTGATTTTGGCGTGTCCGGCAGGTGGTTCATATGAGTTGAGCAGGTGCTTGCGACGTTCTCGGCAGCTGCTTCCGGCGTCTCCGGCACGTGTTTCTGGCACATCTGACTGGTCGTTCCTGCATGCCCAAAAGTTGATTCCGGTCTGTCCGGTAGCTGGTTCCGGCGTGCACGGCACGTGGTTCTGGTACGTGTCAGAGGTGGTTGCGTATGCCCAACAGGTGATTCCGGACTGTCCGCCACGTGCTTCTGGCACGTCTGAGAGGTGCTTCCAACATGCCCGGCAGGTCATTTCGGAGAGTCGTCCAAGTGGTTCTGGCGTAGCCCGCAGGTGATTTTGGCGTGTCCGGCAGGTGGTTCCGCCGTGCTCGGCAGGTGGTTCAGGCATGGCCGTCACGTGGTTCCAGTCTGTCCAGGACGTGTTTCCAGCTTCTCCGGCAGGTGGTTCTGGTACGTCTGAGAGGTGGTTTCGCCATGGCTGCCAGGTGATCCCGGACTGTCCCCCAGGTGGTTCTGGCATAGCCAGCAGTTGATATTGGCCTGTCCGGCAGGTGGTTCCAGTGAGTCGAACAGGTGGCTCCGGCGTTCTTGGCAGGTGGTTCCGGTCTGTCCGGTAGGTGTTTCCGGCGTGTACGGCACGTGCTTCCGGCATGTCTGTGAGGTGGTTCCGGCATGCGCGGCAGGTGATTCCGTAGTGTCCGCCAGGTGGTTCCGGCATACCCGGAAGGTGATTTTGGCGTGTCCGGCAGGTGTTTCCGGTGAGTCGAGCAGGTGGCTCCGGCATGCTCGGCAGGTGCTTCCGGGGTCTCCGGCACTTGGTTGTGGTGTGTCTGAGAGCTGGTTCTGGCATGTCCGGCAGATGATTCCGGAGTGTCCGCCAAGTGGTTCTGGCATACCCGGCTGGTGATTTGGGCATATCAGGTAGATGGTTCCGGCGAGTCGAGCAGGTGGCTCCGGCGTGCTCGGCACATTGTTCAGACGGGTCTGGCAGGTGTTTTCCGTCTGTTCGGGGTGTGGTTCCAGCATCTCATGCACATGGTTCTGGCACGTCTGAGACGTGGTTCCGGCCGGCCCGACAGGTGTTTCCACAGTGTCCGCCAAGTGGTACTGGCGAAGTTGTCAGGTGATTTTGGCATGACCGGCAGGTGGTTCCAGCAAGCCCGGCAGGTGATTCCGAAGTGTTCCCCAACTGGTTGTGGCGTAGCCGGCAGGTGATTTTTGCGTGTCCGGCAGGTGGTTCTGGCGAGTCGAGCAGGTGGTTGCGGCGTGCTCGGCAGGTGCTTCCGGGGTCATTGGCACATGGTTCTGGCATATCTGAGAGGTGGTTCCGGCATGCCCGGCAGGTGATTCCGGAGTGTTCGCCAAGTGTTTCCGGCGTAGCCGGCAGGTGATTTTGCATGTCCAGCGGTCGTTCCGGCGGGTCAAGCCGGTGGTTCCGGCGTGTCCGGCAGGTGGTTCCGGTCTGTCCGGCAGGTGGTTCTGTGGTGTCCGGCACGAGGTTCAGTCTGAGAGGCTGTGCCGGCATGTCCCTCACGTGTTTCCGGCTTGTCCCCGAAGTGGTGCTGGTGTAGCGGGCAGGTGATTTTGGCGTGTCCGGCAGTTGGTTCAGGCGAGTTGAGCAGGTGGTTGCGACGTGCTCGGCAGGTGCTTCCGGCGCCTCCATCACGTGTTTCTGGCACATCTGACTGGTGGTTCCGGCATGCCCAAAAGTTGATTCCGGTCTGTCCGGTAGGTGGTTCCGGCGTGCACGGCACGTGGTTCTGGTATGTGTCATAGGTGGTTGCGTATGCCCAACAGGTGATTCCGGACTGTCCGCCACGTGCTTCTGGCACGTCTGAGAGGTGGTTCCAACATGCCCGCAGGTCATTTCGGAGAGTCGTCCAAGTGGTTCTGGCGTAGCCCGCAGGTGATTGTGGCGTGTCCGGCAGGTGGTTCAGGCGAGTTGAGCAGGTGGTTCCGCCGTGCTCGGCAGGTGGTTCAGGCATGGCCGTCACGTGGTTCCAGTCTGTCCAGGACGTGTTTCCAGCATCTCCGGCAGGTGGTTCTGGTACGTCTGAGAGGTGGTTCCGCCATGGCTGGCAGGTGATCCCGGACTGTCCCCCAGGTGGTTCTGGCATAGCCAGCAGTTGATATTGGCCTGTGCGGCAGGTGGTTCCAGCGAGTCGAACAGGTGGCTCCGGCGTTCTTGGCAGGTGGTTCCGGTCTGTCCGGTAGGTGTTTCCGGCGTGTCTGGCACGTGCTTCCGGCACGTCTGAGAGGTGGTTCCGGCAAGCGCGGCAGGTGATTCCGTAGTGTCCGCCAGGTGGTTCTGGCGTACCAGGCAGGTGATTTTGGCGTGTCCGGCAGGTGTTTCTGGCGAGTCGAGCAGGTGGCTCCGGCATGCTCGGCAGGTGCTTCCGGCGTCTCCGGCACTTGGTTCTGGTGTGTCTGAGAGCTGGTTCCGGCATGTCCGGCAGATGATTGCGGAGTGTCCGCCAAGTGGTTCTGGCATACCCAGCAGGTGATTTTGGCGTGTCAGGGAGGTGGTACCGGTGATTCGAGCAGGTGGTTCCGGCGTGCTCAGCAGGTGGTTCAGGCGGTTCTGGCAGGTGGTATCCGTCTGTTCGGGGTGTGGTTCCAGCATCTCATGAACACGTTTCTGGCACGTCTGAGATGTGGTTCCAGCCGGCCCGACAGGTGTTTCCGCAGTGTCCGCCAAGCGGTTCTGGCGTAGTTGGCAGGTGATTTTGGCATGACTGGCAGGTGGTTCCAGCAAGCCTGGCAGGTGATTCCAAAGTGTTCCCCAACTGGTTGCGGCGTAGCCGGCAGGTGATTTTTGCGTGTCCGGCAGGTGGTTCTGGCGAGTTGATCAGGTGGTTCCGGCGTGCTCGGCTGGTGCTTCCGGGGTCATTGGCACGGGGTTCTGGCATATCTGAGAGGTGGTTCTGGCATGCCCGGCAGGTGATTCCGGAGTGTTCGCCAAGTGTTTCCGGCGTATCCGGCAGGTGATTTTGCATATCCAACGGTCGTTCCGGCGGGTCGAGCCGGTGGTTCCGGGGTGTCCGCCAGGTGGTTCCGGTCTGTCCGGCAGGTGGTTCTGTGGTGTCCGGCACGAGGTTCAGTCTGAGAGGCTGTGCCGGCATGCCCCTCACGTGATTCCGGCTTGTCCCCGAAGTGGTGCTGGTGTAGCGGGCAGGTGATTTTGGCGTGTCCGGCAGGTGCTTCAGGCGAGTTGAGCAGGTGGTTGCGACGTGCTCGGCAGGTGCTTCCGGTGTCTCCGGCACGTGTTTCTGGCACATCTGACTGGTGGCTCCGGCATGCCCAAAAGTTGATTCCGGTCCGTCCGGTAGGTGGTTCCGGCGTGCACGGCACGTGGTTCTGGTACGTCTCAGAGGTGGTTGCGTATGCCCAACAGGTGATTCCGGACTGTCCGCCACGTGCTTCTGGCACGTCTAAAAGGTGGTTGCAACATGCCCGGCAGGTCATTTCGGAGAGTCGTCCAAGTGGCTCTGGCGTAGCCCGCAGGTGATTTTGGCGTGTCCGGCAGGTGGTTCCGCCGTGCTCGGCAGGTGGTTCAGGCATGGCCGTCACGTGGTTACAGACTGTCCAGGACGTGTTTCCAGCTTCTCCGGCAGGTGGTTCTGGTACGTCTGAGAGGTGGTTCCGCCATGGCTGGCAGGTGATCCCGGACTGTCCCCCAGGTGGTTCTGGCATAGCCAGCAGTTGATATTGGCCTGTCCGGCAGGTGGTTCCAGCGAGTCGAACAGGTGGCTCCGGCGTTCTTGGCAGGTGGTTCCGGTCTGTCCGGTAGGTGTTTCCGGCGTGTCTGGCACGTGCTTCCGGCACGTCTGAGAGGTGGTTCCGTCATGCGCGACAGGTGATTCCGGAGTGTCCGCCAGGTGGTTCTGGCGTACCCGGCAGGTGATTTTGGCGTGTCCGGCAGTTTTGTCTGGCGAGTCGAGCAGGTGGCTCCGGCATGCTCGGCAGGTGCTTCCGGCGTCTCCGGCACTTGGTTCTGGTGTGTCTGAGAGCTGGTTCCGGCATGTCCGGCAGATGATTCCGGAGTGTCCGCCAAGTGGTTCTGGCATACCCAGCGGGTGATTTAGGCGTGTCAGGGAGGTGGTACCTGTGAGTCGAGCAGGTGGTTCCGGCGTGCTCAGCAGGTGGTTCAGGCGGTTCTGGCAGGTGGTATCCGTCTGTTCGGGGTGTGGTTCCAGCATCTCATGAACACGTTTCTGGCACGTCTGATTTGGTTCCAGCCGGCCCGACAGGTGTTTCCGCAGTGTCCGCCAAGCGGTTCTGGCGTAGTTGGCAGGTGATTTTGGCATGACTGGCAGGTGGTTCCAGCAAGCCTGGCAGGTGATTCCAAAGTGTTCACCAACTGGTTGTGGCGTAGCCGGCAGGTGATTTTTGCGTGATCGGCAGGTGGTTCTGGCGAGTCGAGCAGGTGGTTCCGGCGTGCTCGGCTGGTGCTTCCGGGGTCATTGGCATGTGGTTCTGGCATATCTGAGAGCTGGTTCCGGCATGCCCGGCAGGTGATTCCGGAGTGTTCGCCAAGTGTTTCCGGCGTAGCCGGCAGGTGATTTTGCATATCCAGCGGTCGTTCCGGCGGGTCGAGCCGGTGGTTCCGGGGTGTCCGGCAGGTGGTTCCGGTCTGTCCGGCAGGTGGTTCTGTGGTGTCCGGCACGAGGTTCAGTCTGAGAGGCTGTGCCGGCATGCCCCTCACGTGATTCCGGCTTGTCCCCGAAGTGGTGCTGGTGTAGCGGGCAGGTGATTTTGGCGTGTCCGGCAGGTGCTTCAGGCGAGTTGAGCAGGTGGTTGCGACGTGCTCGGCAGGTGCTTCCGGCGTCTCCGGCACGTGTTTCTGGCACATCTGACTGGTGGCTCCGGCATGCCCAAAAGTTGATTCCGGTCCGTCCGGTAGGTGGTTCCGGCGTGCACGGCACGTGGTTCTGGTACGTCTCAGAGGTGGTTGCGTATGCCCAACAGGTGATTCCGGACTGTCCGCCACGTGCTTCTGGCACGTCTAAAAGGTGGTTGCAACATGCCCGGCAGGTCATTTCGGAGAGTCGTCCAAGTGGCTCTGGCGTAGCCCGCTGGTGATTTTGGCGTGTCCGGCAGGTGGTTCCGCCGTGCTCGGCAGGTGGTTCAGGCATGGCCGTCACGTGGTTCCAGTCTGTCCAGGACGTGTTTCCAGCTTCTCCGGCAGGTGGTTCTGGTACGTCTGAGAGGTGGTTCCGCCATGGCTGGCAGGTGATCCCGGACTGTCCCCCAGGTGGTTCTGGCATAGCCAGCAGTTGATATTGGCCTGTCCGGCAGGTGGTTCCAGCGAGTCGAACAGGTGGCTCCGGCGTTCTTGGCAGGTGGTTCCGGTCTGTCCGGTAGGTGTTTCCGGCGTGTCTGGCACGTGCTTCCGGCACGTCTGAGAGGTGGTTCCGTCATGCGCGACAGGTGATTCCGGAGTGTCCGCCAGGTGGTTCTGGCGTACCCGGCAGGTGATTTTGGTGTGTCCGGCAGTTTTGTCTGGCGAGTCGAGCAGGTGGCTCCGGCATGCTCGGCAGGTGCTTCCGGCGTCTCCGGCACTTGGTTCTGGTGTGTCTGAGAGCTGGTTCCGGCATGTCCGGCAGATGATTCCGGAGTGTCCGCCAAGTGGTTCTGGCATACCCAGCGGGTGATTTAGGCGTGTCAGGGAGGTGGTACCGGTGAGTCGAGCAGGTGGTTCCGGCGTGCTCAGCAGGTGGTTCAGGCGGTTCTGGCAGGTGGTATCCGTCTGTTCGGGGTGTGGTTCCAGCATCTCATGAACACGTTTCTGGCACGTCTGATTTGGTTCCAGCCGGCCCGACAGGTGTTTCCGCAGTGTCCGCCAAGCGGTTCTGGCGTAGTTGGCAGGTGATTTTGGCATGACTGGCAGGTGGTTCCAGCAAGCCTGGCAGGTGATTCCAAAGTGTTCCCCAACTGGTTGTGGCGTAGCCGGCAGGTGATTTTTGCGTGATCGGCAGGTGGTTCTGGCGAGTCGAGCAGGTGGTTCCGGCGTGCTCGGCTGGTGCTTCCGGGATCATTGGCATGGGGTTCTGGCATGTCTGAGAGGTGGTTCCTGCATGCCCGGCAAGTGATTCCGGAGTGTTCGCCAAGTGGTTCTGGCATAGTCGGCAGGTGATTTTGGCATGTCCGGCAGGTGGTTCAGGCGAGTTGAGCAGGTGGTTCCAACGTGCTTGGCAGGTGCTTCTGGCGTCTCCGGCACGTGTTTCTGGCACATGTGACAGGTGGTTCCGGCATGCCCGAAAGGTGATTCCGGTCTGTCCGGTAGGTGGTTCCAGCCTGCACGGCATGTGGTCTTGGTACGTCTCAGAGGTGGTTGCGCATGCCCAACAGGTGATTCCGGACTGTCCGCCACATGGTTCTGGCACGTCTGAGAGGTGGTTCTGGCATGCCCGGCAGGTCATCCCAGAGAGTCCTCCAAGTGGTTCTGGCATGACACGCAGGTGATTTTGGCGTGTCTGGCAGGTTGTTCCGTTGTGCTTGGCAGGTGGTTCAGGCTTGGCCGGCAGGTGGTTCCAGACTGTCCAGGACGTGTTTCCAGCTTCTCCGGCAGGTGGTTCTGGTACGTCTGAGAGCTGGTTCCGATATGGCTGGCAGGCGATTCCGGACCGTCCCCCAGGTGGTTCTGGCATAGCCAGCAGTTGATATTGGCCTATCCGGCAGGTGGTTCCAGCGAGTCGAACAGGTGGCTCCGGCGTGCTCGGCATGTGGTTCCGGTCTGTCCGGTAGGTGATTCCGGCGTGTCCGGCACGTGCTTCCGGCACGTCTGAGAGGTGGTTCCGGCATGCGCGACAGGTGATTTCGGAGTGTCCGCCAGGTGGTTCTGGCGTACCCGGCAGGTGATTTTGGCGTGTCCGGCAGGTGTTTCTGGCGAGTCGAGCAGGTGGCTCCGGCATGCTCGGCAGGTGCTTCCGGCGTCTCCGCCACGTGGTTCTGGTGTGTCTGAGAGCTGCTTCTGGCATGTCCGGCAGATGATTCCGGAGTGTCCGCCAAGTGGTTCTGGCATACCCAGCAGGTGATTTTGGCGTGTCAGGGAGGTGGTACCGGTGAGTCGAGCAGGTGGTTCCGGCGTGCTCAGCACGTGGTTCAGGCGGTTCTGGCAGGTGGTATCCATCTGTTCGGGGTGTGGTTCCAGCATCTCATG